>NW_027645888.1:0-141000 GCF_951394435.1 Stenella coeruleoalba | reverse complement strand
GTTAGTGTTAGCGTACGGGTTAGGATTAGGGGACGGGTGAGGGTCAGGCTTCGGGGAAGGGTTAGGGTTAGGGTTCGGGCTAGGGTTAGGGTTAGGGGACGGGGACGGTTTAGGGTCCAGGTGAGGGTACGGCAACGCTTTAGGGGGAGCGTGCATGTGAGGGCGCGGGTTAGTGTTAGCGTACGGGTTAGGATTAGGGGACGGGTGAGGGTCAGGCTTCGGGGAAGGGTTAGGGTTAAGGTTCGGGCTAGGGTTAGGGTTAGGGGACAGGGACGGTTTAGGGTCCAGGTGAGGGTACGGCAACGCTTTAGGGGGAGCGTGCGTGTGAGGGCGTGGGTTAGTGTTAGCGTACGGGTTAGGATTAGGGGACGGGTGAGGGTCAGGCTTCGGGGAAAGGTTAGGGTTAGGGTTCGGGCTAGGGTTAGGGTTAGGGGACGGGGACGGGGACGGTTTAGGGTCCAGGTGAGGGTACGGCAACGCTTTAGGGGGAGCGTGCGTGTGAGGGCGCGGGTTAGTGTTAGCGTACGGGTTAGGATTAGGGGACGGGTGAGGGTCAGGCTTCGGGGAAGGGTTAGGGTTAGGGTTCGGGCTAGGGTTAGGGTTAGGGGACGGGGACGGATTAGGGTCCAGGTGAGGGTACGGCAACGCTTTAGGGGGAGCGTGCGTGTGAGGGCGCGGGTTAGTGTTAGCGTACGGGTTAGGATTAGGGGACGGGTGAGGGTCAGGCTTCGGGGAAGGGTTAGGGTTAGGGTTCGGGCTAGGGTTAGGGTTAAGGGACGGGGACGGTTTAGGGTCCAGGTGAGGGTACGGCAACGCTTTAGGGGGAGCGTGCGTGTGAGGGCGCGGGTTAGTGTTAGCGTACGGGTTAGGATTAGGGAACGGGTGAGGGTCAGGCTTCGGGGAAGGGTTAGGGTTAGGGTTCGGGCTAGGGTTGGGGTTAGGGGACGGGGACGGTTTAGGGTCCAGGTGAGGGTACGGCAACCCTTTAGGGGGAGCGTGCGTGTGAGAGCGCGGGTTAGTGTTAGCGAACGGGTTAGGATTAGGGGACGGGTGAGGGTCAGGCTTCGGGGAAGGGTTAGGGTTAGGGTTCGGGCTAGGGTTAGGGTTAGGGGACGGGGACGGTTTAGGGTCCAGGTGAGGGTACGGCAACGCTTTAGGGGGAGTGTGCGTGTGAGGGCGCGGGTTAGTGTTAGCGTACGGGTTAGGATTAGGGGACGGGTGAGGGTCAGGCTTCGGGGAAGGGTTAGGGTTAGGGTTCGGGCTAGGGTTAGGGTTAGGGGACGGGGACGGTTTAGGGTCCAGGTGAGGGTACGGCAACGCTTTAGGGGGAGCGTGCGTGTGAGGGCGCGGGTTAGTGTTAGCGTACGGGTTAGGATTAGGGGACGGGTGAGGGTCAGGCTTCGGGGAAGGGTTAGGGTTAGGGTTCGGGCTAGGGTTAGGGTTAGGGGACGGGGACGGATTAGGGTCCAGGTGAGGGTACGGCAACGCTTTAGGGGGAGCATGCGTGTGAGGGCGCAGGTTAGTGTTAGCGTATGGGTTAGGATTAGGGGACGGGTGAGGGTCAGGCTTCGGGGAAGGGTTAGGGTTAGGGTTCGGGCTAGGGTTAGGGTTAGGGGACGGGGATGGTTTAGGGTCCAGGTGAGGGTACGGCAACGCTTTAGGGGGAGCGTGCGTGTGAGGGCGCGGGTTAGTGTTAGCGTACGGGTTAGGATTAGGGGACGGGTGAAGGTCAGACTTCGGGGAAAGGTTAGGGTTAGGTTTGGGGCTAGGGTTAGGGTTAGGGGACGGGGACGGATTAGGGTCCAGGTGAGGGTACGGCAACGCTTTAGGGGGAGCGTGCGTGTGAGGGCGCGGGTTAGTGTTAGCGTACGGGTTAGGATTAGGGTACAGCTGAGGGTCAGGCTTCGGGGAAGTGTTAGGGTTAGGGTTCGGGATAGGGTTAGGGTTAGGGGACGGGGGCGGTTTAGGGTCCAGGTGAGGGTACGACAACACTTTAGGGGGAGCGTGCGTGTGAGGGCGCGGGTTAGTGTTAGCGTACGTGTTAGGATTAGGGGACGGGTGAGGGTCAGGCTTCGGGGAAGGGTTAGGGTTAGGGTTCGGGCTAGGGTTAGGGTTAGGGGACGGGGACGGTTTAGGGTCCAGGTGAGGGTATGGCAACGCTTTAGGGGGAGCGTGCGTGTGAGGGCGCGGGTTAGTGTTAGCGTACGGGTTAGGATTAGGGTACAGCTGAGGGTCAGGCTTCGGGGAAGTGTTAGGGTTAGGGTTCGGGATAGGGTTAGGGTTAGGGGACGGGGGCGGTTTAGGGTCCAATTGAGGGTACGGCAACACTTTAGGGGGAGCGTGCGTGTGAGGGCGCGGGTTAGTGTTAGCGTACGTGTTAGGATTAGGGGACGGGTGAGGGTCAGGCTTCGGGGAAGGGTTAGGGTTAGTGTTCGGGCTAGGGTTAGGGTTAAGGGACGGGGACGGTTTAGGGTCCAGGTGAGGGTACGGCAACGCTTTAGGGGGAGCGTGCGTGTGAGGGCGCGTGTTAGTGTTAGCGTACGGGTTAGGATTAGGGGACGGGTGAGGGTCAGGCTTCGGGGAAGGGTTAGGGTTAGGGTTCGGGCTAGGGTTAGGGTTAGGGGACGGGGACGTTTTAGGGTCCAGGTGAGGGTACGGCAACGCTTTAGGGGGAGCGTGCGTGTGAGAGCGCGGGTTAGTGTTAGCGTACGGGTTAGGATTAGGGAACGGGTGAGGGTCAGGCTTCGGGGAAGGGTTAGGGTTAGGGTTCGGGCTAGGGTTAGGGTTAGGGGACGGGGACGGTTTAGGGTCCAGGTGAGGGTACGGCAACCCTTTAGGGGGAGCGTGCGTGTGAGGGCGTGGGTTAGTGTTAGCGTACGGGTTAGGATTAGGGGACGGGTGAGGGTCAGGCTTCGGGGAAGGGTTAGGGTTAGGGTTCGGGCTAGGGTTAGGGTTAGGGGACGGGGACGGTTTAGGGTCCAGGTGAGGGTACGGCAACGCTTTAGGGGGAGTGTGCGTGTGAGGGCGCGGGTTAGTGTTAGCGTACGTGTTAGGATTAGGGGACGGGTGAGGGTCAGGCTTCGGGGAAGGGTTAGGATTAGGGTTCGGGCTAGGGTTAGGGTTAGGGGACGGGGACGGTTTAGGGTCCAGGTGAGGGTACGGCAACGCTTTAGGGGGAGCGTGCGTGTGAGGGCGCGGGTTAGTGTTAGCGTACGGGTTAGGATTAGGGGACGGGTGAGGGTCAGGCTTCGGGGAAGGGTTAGGGTTAGGGTTCGGACTAGGGTTAGGGTTAGGGGACGGGGACGGATTAGGGTCCAGGTGAGGGTACAGCAACGCTTTAGGGGGAGCATGCGTGTGAGGGCGCGGGTTAGTGTTAGCGTACGGGTTAGGATTAGGGGACTGGTGAGGGTCAGGCTTTGGGGAAAGGTTAGGGTTAGGGTTGGGGCTAGGGTTAGGGTTAGGGGACGGGGACGGATTAGGGTCCAGGTGAGGGTACGGCAACGCTTTAGGGGGAGCGTGCGTGTGAGGGCGCGGGTTAGTGTTAGCGTACGGGTTAGGATTAGGTGACGGGTGAGGGTCAGGCTTCGGGGAAGGGTTAGGGTTAGGGTTTGGGCTAGGGTTAGGGTTAGGGGACGGGGACGGGTTCGGGTCCAGGTGAGGGTACGGCAACGCTTTAGGGGGAGCGTGCGTGTGAGGGCGCGGGTAGTGTTAGCGTACGGGTTAGGATTAGGGTACAGCTGAGGGTCAGGCTTCGGGGAAGTGTTAGGGTTAAGGTTCGGGATAGGGTTAGTGTTAGGGGACGGGGACGGTTTAGGGTCCAGGTGAGGGTACGGCAACACTTTAGGGGGAGCGTGCGTGTGAGGGCGCGGGTTAGTGTTAGCGTACGTGTTAGGATTAGGGGACTGGTGAGGGTCAGGCTTCGGGGAAGGGTTAGGGTTAGGGTTCGGGCTAGGGTTAGGGTTAAGGGACGGGGACGGTTTAGGGTCCAGGTGAGGGTACGGCAACGCTTTAGGGGGAGCGTGCGTGTGAGGGCGCGTGTTAGTGTTAGCGTACGGGTTAGGATTAGGGGACGGGTGAGGGTCAGGCTTCGGGGAAGGGTTAGGGTTAGGGTTCGGGCTAGGGTTAGGGTTAGGGGACGGGGACGTTTTAGGGTCCAGGTGAGGGTACGGCAACGCTTTAGGGGGAGCGTGCGTGTGAGGGCGCGGGTTAGTGTTAGCGTACGGGTTAGGATTAGTGGACGGGTGAGGGTCAGGCTTCTGGGAAGGGTTAGGGTTAGGGTTCGGGCTAGGGTTAGGGTTAGGGGACGGGGACGGTTTAGGGTCCAGGTGAGGGTCCGGCAACGCTTTAGGGGGAGCATGCGTGTGAGGGCGCAGGTTAGTGTTAGCGTACGGGTTAGGATTAGGGGACGGGTGAGGGTCATGCTTCGGGGAAGGGTTAGGGTTAGGGTTCGGGCTAGGGTTAGGGTTAGGGGACGGGGACGGTTTAGGGTCCAGGTGAGGATACGGCAATGCTTTAGGGGGAGCGTGCGTGTGAGGGCGCGGGTTAGTGTTAGCGTACGTGTTAGGATTAGGGGACGGGTGAGGGTCAGGCTTCGGGGAAGGGTTAGGGTTAGGGTTCGGGCTAGGGTTAGGGTTAGGGGACGGGGACGGTTTAGGGTCCAGGTGAGGGTCCGGCAACGCTTTAGGGGGAGCATGCATGTGAGGGCGCGGGTTAGTGTTAGCGTACGGGTTAGGATTAGGGGACGGGTGAGGGTCATGCTTCGGGGAAGGGTTAGGGTTAGGGTTCGGGCTAGGGTTGGGGTTAGGGGACGGGGACGGTTTAGGGTCCAGGTGAGGGTACGGCAACGCTTTAGGGGGAGCATGCGTGTGAGGGCGCAGGTTAGTGTTAGCGTATGGGTTAGGATTAGGGGACGGGTGAGGGTCAGGCTTCGGGGAAGGGTTAGGGTTAGGGTTCGGGCTAGGGTTAGGGTTAGGGGACGGGGACGGTTTAGGGTCCAGGTGAGGGTACGGCAACGCTTTAGGGGGAGCGTGCGTGTGAGGGCGCGGGTTAGTGTTAGCGTACGGGTTAGGATTAGGGGACGGGTGAAGGTCAGACTTTGGGGAAAGGTTAGGGTTAGGTTTGGGGCTAGGGTTAGGGTTAGGGGACGGGGACGGATTAGGGTCCAGGTGAGGGTACGGCAACGCTTTAGGGGGAGCGTGCGTGTGAGGGCGCGGGTTAGTGTTAGCGTACGGGTTAGGATTAGGGGACGGGTGAGGGTCAGGCTTCGGGGAAGAGTTAGGGTTAGGGTTTGGGCTAGGGTTAGGGTTAGGGGACGGGGACGGTTTCGGGTCCAGGTGAGGGTACGGCAACGCTTTAGGGGGAGCGTGCGTGTGAGGGCGCGGGTTAGTGTTAGCGTACGGGTTAGGATTAGGGTACAGCTGAGGGTCAGGCTTCGGGGAAGTGTTAGGGTTAGGGTTCGGGATAGGGTTAGGGTTAGGGGACGGGGGCGGTTTAGGGTCCAGGTGAGGGTACGGCAACACTTTAGGGGGAGCGTGCGTGTGAGGGCGCGGGTTAGTGTTAGCGTACGTGTTAGGATTAGGGGACGGGTGAGGGTCAGGCTTCGGGGAAGGGTTAGGGTTAGGGTTCGGGCTAGGGTTAGGGTTAAGGGACGGGGACGGTTTAGGGTCCAGGTGAGGGTACGGCAACGCTTTAGGGGGAGCGTGCGTGTGAGGGCGCGTGTTAGTGTTAGCGTACGGGTTAGGATTAGGGGACGGGTGAGGGTCAGGCTTCGGGGAAGGGTTAGGGTTAGGGTTCGGGCTAGGGTTAGGGTTAGGGGACGGGGACGTTTTAGGGTCCAGGTGAGGGTACGGCAACGCTTTAGGGGGAGCGTGCGTGTGAGAGCGCGGGTTAGTGTTAGCGTACGGGTTAGGATTAGGGAACGGGTGAGGGTCAGGCTTCGGGGAAGGGTTAGGGTTAGGTTTCGGGCTAGGGTTAGGGTTAGGGGACGGGGACGGTTTAGGGTCCAGGTGAGGGTACGGCAACCCTTTAGGGGGAGCGTGCGTGTGAGGGCGCGGGTTAGTGTTAGCGTACGTGTTAGGATTAGGGGACGGGTGAGGGTCAGGCTTCGGGGAAGGGTTAGGGTTAGGGTTCGGGCTAGGGTTAGGGTTAGGGGACGGGGACGGTTTAGGGTCCAGGTGAGGGTACGGCAACGCTTTAGGGGGAGTGTGCGTGTTAGGGCGTGGGTTAGTGTTAGCGTACGGGTTAGGATTAGGGGACGGGTGAGGGTCAGGCTTCGGGGAAGGGTTAGGATTAGGGTTCGGGCTAGGGTTAGGGTTAGGGGACGGGGACGGTTTAGGGTCCAGGTGAGGGTACGGCAACGCTTTAGGGGGAGCGTGCGTGTGAGGGCGCGGGTTAGTGTTAGCGTACGGGTTAGGATTAGGGGACGGGTGAGGGTCAGGCTTCGGGGAAGGGTTAGGGTTAGGGTTTGGGCTAGGGTTAGGGTTAGGGAACGGGGACGGGTTCGGGTCCAGGTGAGGGTACGGCAACGCTTTAGGGGGAGCGTGCGTGTGAGGGCGCGGGTTAGTGTTAGCGTACGGGTTAGGATTAGGGTACAGCTGAGGGTCAGGCTTCGGGGAAGTGTTAGGGTTAGGGTTCGGGCTAGGGTTAGGGTTAGGGGACGGGGACGGTTTAGGGTCCAGGTGAGGGTACGGCAACACTTTAGGGGGAGAGTGCGTGTGAGGGCGCGGGTTAGTGTTAGCGTACGTGTTAGGATTAGGGGACGGGTGAGGGTCAGGCTTCGGGGATGGGTTAGGGTTAGGGTTCGGGCTAGGTTTAGGGTTAAGGGACGGGGACGGTTTAGGGTCCAGGTGAGGGTACGGCAACGCTTTAGGGGGAGCGTGCGTGTGAGGGCGCGTGTTAGTGTTAGCGTACGGGTTAGGATTAGGGGACGGGTGAGGGTCAGGCTTCGGGGAAGGGTTAGGGTTAGGGTTCGGGCTAGGGTTAGGGTTAAGGGACGGGGACGTTTTAGGGTCCAGGTGAGGTTACGGCAACGCTTTAGGGGGAGCGTGCGTGTGAGGGCGCGGGTTAGTGTTAGCGTACGGGTTAGGATTAGTGGACGGGTGAGGGTCAGGCTTCGGGGAAGGGTTAGGGTTAGGGTTCGGGCTAGGGTTAGGGTTAGGGGACGGGGACGGTTTAGGGTCCAGGTGAGGGTCCGGCAACGCTTTAGGGGGAGCATGCGTGTGAGGGCGCGGGTTAGTGTTAGCGTACGGGTTAGGATTAGGGGACGGGTGAGGGTCATGCTTCGGGGAAGGGTTAGGGTTAGGGTTCGGGCTAAGGTTAGGGTTAGGGGACGGGGACGGTTTAGGGTCCAGGTGAGGATACGGCAACGCTTTAGGGGGAGCGTGCGTGTGAGGGCGCGGGTTAGTGTTAGCGTACGTGTTAGGATTAGGGGACGGGTGAGGGTCAGGCTTCGGGGAAGGGTTAGGGTTAGGGTTCGGGCTAGGGTTAGGGTTAGGGGACGGGGACGTTTTAGGGTCCAGGTGAGGGTACGGCAACGCTTTAGGGGGAGCATGCGTGTGAGGGCGCGGGTTAGTGTTAGCGTACGGGTTAGGATTAGTGGACGGGTGAGGGTCAGGCTTCGGGGAAGGGTTAGGGTTAGGGTTCGGGGTAGGGTTAGGGTTAGGGGACGGGGACGGTTTAGGGTCCAGGTGAGGGTACGGCAACGCTTTAGGGGGAGCATGCGTGTGAGGGCGCGGGTTAGTGTTAGCGTACGGGTTAGGATTAGGGGACGGGTGAGGGTCATTCTTCGGGGAAGGGTTAGGGTTAGGGTTCGGGCTAGGGTTGGGGTTAGGGGACGGGGACGGTTTAGGGTCCAGGTGAGGGTACGGCAACGCTTTAGGGGGAGCGTGCGTGTGAGGGCGCGGGGTAGTGTTTGCGTACGGGTTAGGATTAGGGGACGTGTGAGGGTCAGGCTTCGGGGAAGGGTTAGTGTTAGGGTTTGGGCTAGGGTTAGGGTTAGGGGACGGGGACGGTTTAGGGTCCAGGTGAGGGTACGGCAACGCTTTAGGCGGAGCGTGCGTGTGAGGGCGTGGGTTAGTGTTAGCGTACGGGTTAGGATTAGGGGACGGGTGAGGGTCAGGCTTCGGGGAAGGGTTAGGGTTAGGGTTCGGGCTAGGGTTAGGGTTAGGGTTAGGGGACGGGGACAGTTTAGGGTCCAGGTGAGTGTACGGCAACGCTTTAGGGGGAGCGTGCGTGTGAGGGCGCGGGTTAGTGTTAGCGTATGGGTTAGGATTAGGGGACGGGTGAGGGTCAGGCTTCGGGGAAGGGTTAGGGTTCGGGCTAGGTTTAGGGTTAGGGGACGGGGACGGTTTAGGGTCCAGGTGAGGGTACGGCAATGCTTTAGGGGGAGCGTGCGTGTGAGGGCGCGGGTTAGTGTTAGCGTACGGGTTAGGATTAGGGGACGGGTGAGGGTCAGGCTTCGGGGAAGTGTTAGGGTTAGGGTTCGGGCTAGGGTTAGGGTTAGGGGACGGGGACGGTTTAGGGTCCAGGTGAAAGTACGGCAACGCTTTAGGGGGAGCGTGAGTGTGAGGGCGCGGGTTAGTGTTAGCGTACGGGTTAGGATTAGGGGACGGGTGAGGGTCAGGCTTCGGGGAAGGGTTAGGGTTAGGGTTCGGGCTAGGGTTAGGGTTAGGGGACGGGGACGGTTTAGGGTCCAGGTGAGGGTACGGCAACGCTTTAGTGGGAGAGTGCGTGTGAGGGCGCGGGTTAGTGTTAGCGTACGGGTTAGGATTAGGGGACGGGTGTGGGTCAGGCTTCGGGGAAGGGTTAGGGTTAGGGTTCGGGCTAGGGTTAGGGTTAGGGGACGGGGACGGTTTAGGGTCCAGGTGAGGGTACGGCAACGCTTTAGGGGGAGCGTGCATGTGAGGGCGCGGGTTAGTTTTAGCGTACGGGTTAGGATTAGGGGACGGGTGAGGGTCAGGCTTCGGGGAAGGGTTAGGGTTAGGGTTCGGGCTAGGGTTAGGGTTAGGGGACGGGGACGGATTAGGGTCCAGGTGAGGGTACGGCAACGCTTTAGGGGGAGCGCGCGTGTGAGGGCGCGGGTTAGTGTTAGCGTACGGGTTAGGTTTAGGGGACGGGTGAGGGTCAGGCTTCGGGGAAGGGTTAGGGTTAGGGTTCGGGCTAGGGTTAGGGTTAGGGAATGGGGACGGTTTAGGGTCCAGGTGAGGGTACGGCAACACTTTAGGGGGAGCGTGCGTGTGAGGGCGCGGGTTAGTGTTAGCGTACGTGTTAGGATTAGGGGACGGGTGAGGGTCAGGCTTCGGGGAAGGGTTAGGGTTAGGGTTCGGGCTAGGGTTAGTGTTAAGGGACGGGGACAGTTTAGGGTCCAGGTGAGGGTACGGCAACGCTTTAGGGGGAGCGTGCGTGTGAGGGCGCGGGTTAGTGTTAGCGTACGGGTTAGGATTAGGGGACGGGTGAGGGTCAGGCTTCGGGGAAGGGTTAGGGTTAGGGTTTGGGCTAGGGTTAGGGTTAGGGGACGGGGACGGTTTAGGGTCCAGGTGAGGGTACGGCAACGCTTTAGGGGGAGCGTGCGTGTGAGGGCGCGGGTTAGTGTTAGCGTACGGGTTAGGATTAGGGTACGGCTGAGGGTCAGGCTTCGGGGAAGGGTTAGGGTTAGGGTTCGGGCTAGGGTTAGGGTTAGGGGACGGGGACGGTTTAGGGTCCAGGTGAGGGTACGGCAACACTTTAGGGGGAGCGTGCGTGTGAGGGCGCGGGTTAGTGTTAGCGTACGTGTTAGGATTAGGGGACGGGTGAGGGTCAGGCTTCGGGGAAGGGTTAGGGTTAGGGTTCGGGCTAGGGTTAGGGTTAAGGGACGGGGACGGTTTAGGGTCCAGGTGAGAGTACGGCAACGCTTTAGGGGGAGCGTGCGTGTGAGGGCGCGGGTTAGTGTTAGCGTACGGGTTAGGATTAGTGGACGGGTGAGGGTCAGGCTTCGGGGAAGGGTTAGGGTTAGGGTTCGGGCTAGGGTAAGGGTTAGGGGACGGGGACGGTTTAGGGTCCAGGTGAGGGTACGGCAACGCTTTAGGGGGAGCGTGCGTGTGAGGGCGCAGGTTAGTGTTAGCGTACGTGTTAGGATTAGGGTACGGCTGAGGGTCAGGCTTCGGGGAAGTTTTAGGGTTAGGGTTCGGGCTAGGGTTAGGGTTAGGGAACGGGGACGGTTTAGGGTCCAGGTGAGGGTACGGCAACACTTTAGGGGGAGCGTGCGTGTGAGGGCGCGGGTTAGTGTTAGCGTACGTGTTAGGATTAGGGGACGGGTGAGGGTCAGGCTTCGGGGAAGGGTTAGGGTTAGGGTTCGGGCTAGGGTTAGGGTTAAGGGACGGGGACGGTTTAGGGTCCAGGTGAGGGTACGGCAACGCTTTAGGGGGAGCGTGCGTGTGAGAGCGAGGGTTAGTGTTAGCGTACGGGTTAGGATTAGGGAACGGGTGAGGGTCAGGCTTCGGGGAAGGGTTAGGTTTAGGGTTCGGGCTAGGGTTAGGGTTAGGGGACGGGGCGGTTTAGGGTCCAGGTGAGGGTACGGCAACCCTTTAGGGGGAGCGTGCGTGTGAGGGCGCGGGTTAGTGTTAGCGTACGGGTTAGGATTAGGGGACGGGTGAGGGTCAGGCTTCGGGGAAGGGTTAGGGTTAGGGTTCGGGCTAGGGTTAGGGTTAGGGGACGGGGACGGTTTAGGGTCCAGGTGAGGGTACGGCAACGCTTTAGGGGGAGTGTGCGTGTGAGGGCGCGGGTTAGTGTTAGCGTACGGGTTAGGATTAGGGGACGGGTGAGGGTCAGGCTTTGGGGAAGGGTTAGGGTTAGGGTTCGGGCTAGGGTTAGGGTTAGGGGACGGGGACGGTTTAGGGTCCAGGTGAGGGTACGGCAACGCTTTAGGGGGAGCGTGCGTGTGAGGGCGCGGGTTAGTGTTAGCGTACGGGTTAGGATTAGGGGACGGGTGAGGGTCAGGCTTTGGGGAAGGGTTAGGGTTAGGGTTCGGGCTAGGGTTAGGGTTAGGGGACGGGGACGGTTTAGGGTCCAGGTGAGGGTATGGCAACGCTTTAGGGGGAGCGTGCGTGTGAGGGCGCGGGTTAGTGTTAGCGTACGGGTTAGGATTAGGGGACGGGTGAGGGTCAGGCTTCGGGGAAGTGTTAGGGTTAGGGTTCGGGCTAGGGTTAGGGTTAGGGGACGGGGACGGTTTAGGGTCCAGGTGAGGGTACGGCAACGCTTTAGGGGGAGCGTGCGTGTGAGGGCGCGGGTTAGTGTTAGCGTACGGGTTAGGATTAGGGGACGGGTGAGGGTCAGGCTTCGGGGAAGGGTTAGGGTTAGGGTTTGGGCTAGGGTTAGGGTTAGGGGACGGGGACGGTTTCGGGTCCAGGTGAGGGTACGGCAACGCTTTAGGGGGAGCGTGCGTGTGAGGGCGCGGGTTAGTGTTAGCGTACGGGTTAGGATTAGGGTACGGCTGAGGGTCAGGCTTCGGGGAAGTGTTAGGGTTAGGGTTCGGGCTAGGGTTAGGGTTAGGGGACGGGGGCGGTTTAGGGTCCAGGTGAGGGTACGGCAACACTTTAGGGGGAGCGTGCGTGTGAGGGCGCGGGTTAGTGTTAGCGTACGTGTTAGGATTAGGGGACGGGTGAGGGTCAGGCTTCGGGGAAGGGTTAGGGTTAGGGTTCGGGCTAGGGTTAGGGTTAAGGGACGGGGACGGTTTAGGTTCCAGGTGAGGGTACGGCAACGCTTTAGGGGGAGCGTGCGTGTGAGGGCGCGGGTTAGTGTTAGCGTACGGGTTAGGATTAGGGGCCGGATGAGGGTCAGGCTTCGGGGAAGGGTTAGTGTTAGGGTTCGGGCTAGGGTTAGGGTTAAGGGACGGGGACGGTTTAGGGTCCAGGTGAGGGTACGGCAACGCTTTAGGGGGAGCGTGCGTGTGAGGGCGCGGGTTAGTGTTAGCGTACGGGTTAGGATTAGTGGACGGGTGAGGGTCAGGCTTCGGGGAAGGGTTAGGGTTAGGGTTCGGGCTAGGGTTAGGGTTAGGGGACGGGGACGGTTTAGGGTCCAGGTGAGGGTCCGGCAACGCTTTAGGGGGAGCATGCGTGTGAGGGCGCGGGTTAGTGTTAGCATACGGGTTAGGATTAGGGGACGGGTGAGGTTCTTGCTTCGGGGAAGGGTTAGGGTTAGGGTTCGGGCTAGGGTTAGGGGACGGGGACGGGGACGGTTTAGGGTCCAGGTGAGGATACGGCAACGCTTTAGGGGGAGCGTGCGTGTGAGGGCGCGGGTTAGTGTTAGCGTACGTGTTAGGATTAGGGGACGGGTGAGGGTCAGGCTTCGGGGAAGGGTTAGGGTTAGGGTTCGGGCTAGGGTTAGGGTTAGGGGACGGGGACGGTTTAGGGTCCAGGTGAGGGTACGGCAACGCTTTAGGGGGAGCATCCGTGTGAGGGCGCGGGTTAGTGTTAGCGTACGGGTTAGGATTAGGGGACGGGTGAGGGTCAGGCTTCGGGGAAGGGTTAGGGTTAGGGTTCGGGCTAGGGTTAGGGTTAGGTGACGGGGATGGTTTAGGGTCCAGGTGAGGGTACGGCAACGCTTTAGGGGGAGCGTGCGTGTGAGGGCGCGGGTTACCGTTAGCGTACGGGTTAGGATTAGGGGACGTGTGAGGGTCAGGCTTCGGGAAGGGTTAGGGTTAGGGTTCGGGCTAGGGTTCGGGTTCGGGGACGGGGACGGTTTAGGGTCCAGGTGAGGGTACGGCAACGCTTTAGGGGGAGCGTGCGTGTGAGGGCGCGGGTTAGTGTTAGCGTACGGGTTAGGATTAGGGGACGGGTGAGGGTCAGGCTTCGGGGAAAGGTTAGGGTTAGGGTTGGGGCTAGGGTTAGGGTTAGGGGACGGGGACGGATTAGGGTCAGGTGAGGGTACGGCAACGCTTTAGGGGGAGCGTGCGTGTGAGGGCGCGGGTTAGTGTTAGCGTACGGGTTAGGATTAGGGGACGGGTGAGGGTCAGGCTTCGGGGAAGGGTTAGGGTTTGGGTTTGGGCTAGGGTTAGGGTTAGGGGACGGGGACGGTTTCGGGTCCAGGTGAGGGTACGGCAACGCTTTAGGGGGAGCGTGCGTGTGAGGGCGCGGGTTAGTGTTAGCGTACGGGTTAGGATTAGGGTACGGCTGAGGGTCAGGCTTCGGGGAAGGGTTAGGGTTAGGGTTCGGGCTAGGGTTAGGGTTAGGGGACGGGGACGGTTTAGGGTCCAGGTGAGGGTACGGCAACACTTTAGGGGGAGCGTGCGTGTGAGGGCGCGGGTTAGTGTTAGCGTACGTGTTAGGATTAGGGGACTGGTGAGGGTCAGGCTTCGGGGAAGGGTTAGGGTTAGGGTTCGGGCTAGGGTTAGGTTTAAGGGACGGGGACGGTTTAGGGTCCAGGTGAGAGTACGGCAACGCTTTAGGGGGAGCGTGCGTGTGAGGGCGCGGGTTAGTGTTAGCGTACGGGTTAGGATTAGGGGACGGGTGAGGGTCAGGCTTCGGGGAAGGGTTAGGGTTAGGGTTCGGGCTAGGGTTAGGGTTAGGGGACGGGGACGGTTTAGGGTCCAGGTGAGGGTACGGCAACGCTTTAGGGGGAGCGTGCGTGTGAGGGCGCGGGTTAGTGTTAGCGTACGGGTTAGGATTAGTGGACGGGTGAGGGTCAGGCTTCGGGGAAGGGTTAGGGTTAGGGTTCGGGCTAGGGTAAGGGTTAGGGGACGGGGACGGTTTAGGGTCCAGGTGAGGGTACGGCAACGCTTTAGGGGGAGCGTGCGTGTGAGGGCGCAGGTTAGTGTTAGCGTACGTGTTAGGATTAGGGTACGGCTGAGGGTCAGGCTTCGGGGAAGTTTTAGGGTTAGGGTTCGGGCTAGGGTTAGGGTTAGGGAACGGGGACGGTTTAGGGTCCAGGTGAGGGTACGGCAACACTTTAGGGGGAGCGTGCGTGTGAGGGCGCGGGTTAGTGTTAGCGTACGTGTTAGGATTAGGGGACGGGTGAGGGTCAGGCTTCGGGGAAGGGTTAGGGTTAGGGTTCGGGCTAGGGTTAGGGTTAAGGGACGGGGACGGTTTAGGGTCCAGGTGAGGGTACGGCAACGCTTTAGGGGGAGCGTGCGTGTGAGAGCGAGGGTTAGTGTTAGCGTACGGGTTAGGATTAGGGAACGGGTGAGGGTCAGGCTTCGGGGAAGGGTTAGGTTTAGGGTTCGGGCTAGGGTTAGGGTTAGGGGACGGGGCGGTTTAGGGTCCAGGTGAGGGTACGGCAACCCTTTAGGGGGAGCGTGCGTGTGAGGGCGCGGGTTAGTGTTAGCGTACGGGTTAGGATTAGGGGACGGGTGAGGGTCAGGCTTCGGGGAAGGGTTAGGGTTAGGGTTCGGGCTAGGGTTAGGGTTAGGGGACGGGGACGGTTTAGGGTCCAGGTGAGGGTACGGCAACGCTTTAGGGGGAGTGTGCGTGTGAGGGCGCGGGTTAGTGTTAGCGTACGGGTTAGGATTAGGGGACGGGTGAGGGTCAGGCTTTGGGGAAGGGTTAGGGTTAGGGTTCGGGCTAGGGTTAGGGTTAGGGGACGGGGACGGTTTAGGGTCCAGGTGAGGGTACGGCAACGCTTTAGGGGGAGCGTGCGTGTGAGGGCGCGGGTTAGTGTTAGCGTACGGGTTAGGATTAGGGGACGGGTGAGGGTCAGGCTTTGGGGAAGGGTTAGGGTTAGGGTTCGGGCTAGGGTTAGGGTTAGGGGACGGGGACGGTTTAGGGTCCAGGTGAGGGTATGGCAACGCTTTAGGGGGAGCGTGCGTGTGAGGGCGCGGGTTAGTGTTAGCGTACGGGTTAGGATTAGGGGACGGGTGAGGGTCAGGCTTCGGGGAAGTGTTAGGGTTAGGGTTCGGGCTAGGGTTAGGGTTAGGGGACGGGGACGGTTTAGGGTCCAGGTGAGGGTACGGCAACGCTTTAGGGGGAGCGTGCGTGTGAGGGCGCGGGTTAGTGTTAGCGTACGGGTTAGGATTAGGGGACGGGTGAGGGTCAGGCTTCGGGGAAGGGTTAGGGTTAGGGTTTGGGCTAGGGTTAGGGTTAGGGGACGGGGACGGTTTCGGGTCCAGGTGAGGGTACGGCAACGCTTTAGGGGGAGCGTGCGTGTGAGGGCGCGGGTTAGTGTTAGCGTACGGGTTAGGATTAGGGTACGGCTGAGGGTCAGGCTTCGGGGAAGTGTTAGGGTTAGGGTTCGGGCTAGGGTTAGGGTTAGGGGACGGGGGCGGTTTAGGGTCCAGGTGAGGGTACGGCAACACTTTAGGGGGAGCGTGCGTGTGAGGGCGCGGGTTAGTGTTAGCGTACGTGTTAGGATTAGGGGACGGGTGAGGGTCAGGCTTCGGGGAAGGGTTAGGGTTAGGGTTCGGGCTAGGGTTAGGGTTAAGGGACGGGGACGGTTTAGGGTCCAGGTGAGGGTACGGCAACGCTTTAGGGGGAGCGTGCGTGTGAGGGCGCGGGTTAGTGTTAGCGTACGGGTTAGGATTAGGGGCCGGATGAGGGTCAGGCTTCGGGGAAGGGTTAGTGTTAGGGTTCGGGCTAGGGTTAGGGTTAAGGGACGGGGACGGTTTAGGGTCCAGGTGAGGGTACGGCAACGCTTTAGGGGGAGCGTGCGTGTGAGGGCGCGGGTTAGTGTTAGCGTACGGGTTAGGATTAGTGGACGGGTGAGGGTCAGGCTTCGGGGAAGGGTTAGGGTTAGGGTTCGGGCTAGGGTTAGGGTTAGGGGACGGGGACGGTTTAGGGTCCAGGTGAGGGTCCGGCAACGCTTTAGGGGGAGCATGCGTGTGAGGGCGCGGGTTAGTGTTAGCGTACGGGTTAGGATTAGGGGACGGGTGAGGTTCTTGCTTCGGGGAAGGGTTAGGGTTAGGGTTCGGGCTAGGGTTAGGGGACGGGGACGGGGACGGTTTAGGGTCCAGGTGAGGATACGGCAACGCTTTAGGGGGAGCGTGCGTGTGAGGGCGCGGGTTAGTGTTAGCGTACGTGTTAGGATTAGGGGACGGGTGAGGGTCAGGCTTCGGGGAAGGGTTAGGGTTAGGGTTCGGGCTAGGGTTAGGGTTAGGGGACGGGGACGGTTTAGGGTCCAGGTGAGGGTACGGCAACGCTTTAGGGGGAGCATCCGTGTGAGGGCGCGGGTTAGTGTTAGCGTACGGGTTAGGATTAGGGGACGGGTGAGGGTCAGGCTTCGGGGAAGGGTTAGGGTTAGGGTTCGGGCTAGGGTTAGGGTTAGGTGACGGGGATGGTTTAGGGTCCAGGTGAGGGTACGGCAACGCTTTAGGGGGAGCGTGCGTGTGAGGGCGCGGGTTACCGTTAGCGTACGGGTTAGGATTAGGGGACGTGTGAGGGTCAGGCTTCGGGAAGGGTTAGGGTTAGGGTTCGGGCTAGGGTTCGGGTTCGGGGACGGGGACGGTTTAGGGTCCAGGTGAGGGTACGGCAACGCTTTAGGGGGAGCGTGCGTGTGAGGGCGCGGGTTAGTGTTAGCGTACGGGTTAGGATTAGGGGACGGGTGAGGGTCAGGCTTCGGGGAAAGGTTAGGGTTAGGGTTGGGGCTAGGGTTAGGGTTAGGGGACGGGGACGGATTAGGGTCAGGTGAGGGTACGGCAACGCTTTAGGGGGAGCGTGCGTGTGAGGGCGCGGGTTAGTGTTAGCGTACGGGTTAGGATTAGGGGACGGGTGAGGGTCAGGCTTCGGGGAAGGGTTAGGGTTAGGGTTTGGGCTAGGGTTAGGGTTAGGGGACGGGGACGGTTTCGGGTCCAGGTGAGGGTACGGCAACGCTTTAGGGGGAGCGTGCGTGTGAGGGCGCGGGTTAGTGTTAGCGTACGGGTTAGGATTAGGGTACGGCTGAGGGTCAGGCTTCGGGGAAGTGTTAAGGTTAGGGTTCGGGCTAGGGTTAGGGTTAGGGGACGGGGGCGGTTTAGGGTCCAGGTGAGGGTACGGCAACACTTTAGGGGGAGCGTGCGTGTGAGGGCGCGGGTTAGTGTTAGCGTACGTGTTAGGATTAGGGGACGGGTGAGGGTCAGGCTTCGGGGAAGGGTTACGGTTAGGGTTCGGGCTAGGGTTAGGGTTAAGGGACGGGGACGGTTTAGGGTCCAGGTGAGGGTACGGCAACGCTTTAGGGGGAGCGTGCGTGTGAGGGCGCGGGTTAGTGTTAGCGTACGGGTTAGGATTAGGGGCCGGGTGAGGGTCAGGCTTCGGGGAAGTGTTAGGGTTAGGGTTCGGGCTAGGGTTAGGGTTAGGGGACGGGGACGTTTTAGGGTCCAGGTGAGGGTACGGCAACGCTTTAGGGGGAGCGTGCGTGTGAGGGCGCGGGTTAGTGTTAGCGTACGGGTTAGGATTAGAGGACGGGTGAGGGTCAGGCTTCGGGGAAGGGTTAGGGTTAGGGTTCGGGCTAGGGTTAGGGTTAGGGGACGGGGACGGTTTAGGGTCCAGGTGAGGGTCCGGCAACGCTTTAGGGGGAGCATGCGTGTGAGGGCGCGGGTTAGTGTTAGCGTACGGGTTAGGATTAGGGGACGGGTGAGGGTCAGGCTTCGGGGAAGGGTTAGGGTTAGGGTTCGGGCTAGGGTTAGGGTTAGGGGACGGGGACGGTTTAGGGTTCAGGTGAGGGTACGGCAACGCTTTAGGGGGAGCGTGCGTGTGAGGGCGCGGGTTAGTGTTAGCGTACGGGTTAGGATTAGGGGACGGGTGAGTGTCAGGCTTCGGGGAAGGGTTAGGTTTAGGGTTCGGGCTAGGGTTAGGGTTAGGGGACGGGGACGGTTTAGGGTCCAGGTGAGGGTACGGCAACGCTTTAGGGGGAGCGTGCGTGTGAGGGCATGGGTTAGTGTTAGCGTACGGGTTAGGATTAGGGGACGGGTGAGGGTCAGGCTTCGGGGAAGGGTTAGGGTTAGGGTTCGGGCTAGGGTTAGGGTTACGGGACGGGGACGGTTTAGGGTCCAGGTGAGGGTACGGCAACGCTTTAGGGGGAGCGTGTGTGTGAGGGCGCGGGTTAGTTGTAGCGTACGGGTTCGGAGTAGGGGACGGTTGAGTGTCAGGCTTCGGGGAAGGGTTAGGTTTAGGGTTCGGCCTAGGGTTAGGGTTAGGGGACGGGGACGGTTTAGGGTCCAGGTGAGGGTATGGCCACACTTTAGGGGGAGCGTGCGTGTGAGGGCGAGGGTTAGTGTTAGCGTACGGGTTAGGATTAGGGGACGGGTGAGGGTCAGGCTTCGGGGAAGGGTTAGGGTTAGGGTTCGGGCTAGGGTTAGGGTTAGGGGACGGGGACGGTTTAGGGTCCAGGTGAGGGTACGGCAACGCTTTAGGGGGAGCGTGCGTGTGAGGGCGCGGGTTAGTGTTAGCGTACGGGTTAGGATTAGGGGACGGGTGAGGGTCAGGCTTCGGGGAAGGGTTAGCGTTAGGGTTCGGGCTAGGGTTAGGGTTAGGGGACGGGGACGGTTTAGGGTCCTGGTGAGGGTACGGCAACGCTTTAGGGGGAGCGTGCGTGTGAGGGCGCGGGTTAGTGTTAGGGTACGGGTTAGGATTAGGGGACGGGTGAGGGTC
Organism: Stenella coeruleoalba; assembly: GCF_951394435.1. Lineage (NCBI taxonomy): Eukaryota > Metazoa > Chordata > Mammalia > Artiodactyla > Delphinidae > Stenella > Stenella coeruleoalba. Next base: position 122,476 of record NW_027645888.1, on the reverse strand, counting down.
AGGCTTCGGGGACGGGTTAGGGTTAGGGTTCGGGCTAGGGTTAGGGTTAGGGGACGGGGACGGTTTAGGGTCCAGGTGAGGGTACGGCAACGCTTTAGTGGGAGCGTGCGTGTGAGGGCGCGGGTTAGTGTTAGCGTACGGGTTAGGATTAGGGGACGGGTGTGGGTCAGGCTTCGGGGAAGGGTTAGGGTTAGGGTTCGGGCTAGGGTTAGGGTTAGGGGACGGGGACGGTTTAGGGTCCAGGTGAGGGTACGGCAACGCTTTAGGGGGAGCGTGCATGTGAGGGCGCGGGTTAGTTTTAGCGTACGGGTAAGGATTAGGGGACGGGTGAGGGTCAGGCTTCGGGGAAGGGTTAGGGTTAGGGTTCGGGCTAGGGTTAGGGTTAGGGGACGGGGACGGATTAGGGTCCAGGTGAGGGTACGGCAACGCTTTAGGGGGAGCGCGCGTGTGAGGGCGCGGGTTAGTGTTAGCGTACGGGTTAGGTTTAGGGGACGGGTGAGGGTCAGGCTTCGGGGAAGGGTTAGGGTTAGGGTTCGGGCTAGGGTTAGGGTTAGGGAATGGGGACGGTTTAGGGTCCAGGTGAGGGTACGGCAACACTTTAGGGGGAGCGTGCGTGTGAGGGCGCGGGTTAGTGTTAGCGTACGTGTTAGGATTAGGGGACGGGTGAGGGTCAGGCTTCGGGGAAGGGTTAGGGTTAGGGTTTGGGCTAGGGTTAGTGTTAAGGGACGGGGACAGTTTAGGGTCCAGGTGAGGGTACGGCAACGCTTTAGGGGGAGCGTGCGTGTGAGGGCGCGGGTTAGTGTTAGCGTACGGGTTAGGATTAGGGGACGGGTGAGGGTCAGGCTTCGGGGAAGGGTTAGGGTTAGGGTTTGGGCTAGGGTTAGGGTTAGGGGACGGGGACGGTTTAGGGTCCAGGTGAGGGTACGGCAACGCTTTAGGGGGAGCGTGCGTGTGAGGGCGCGGGTTAGTGTTAGCGTACGGGTTAGGATTAGGGTACGGCTGAGGGTCAGGCTTCGGGGAAGGGTTAGGGTTAGGGTTCGGGCTAGGGTTAGGGTTAGGGGACGGGGACGGTTTAGGGTCCAGGTGAGGGTACGGCAACACTTTAGGGGGAGCGTGCATGTGAGGGCGCGGGTTAGTGTTAGCGTACGTGTTAGGATTAGGGGACTGGTGAGGGTCAGGCTTCGGGGAAGGGTTAGGGTTAGGGTTCGGGCTAGGGTTAGGTTTAAGGGACGGGGACGGTTTAGGGTCCAGGTGAGAGTACGGCAACGCTTTAGGGGGAGCGTGCGTGTGAGGGCGCGGGTTAGTGTTAGCGTACGGGTTAGGATTAGGGGACGGGTGAGGGTCAGGCTTCGGGGAAGGGTTAGGGTTAGGGTTCGGGCTAGGGTTAGGGTTAGGGGACGGGGACGGTTTAGGGTCCAGGTGAGGGTACGGCAACGCTTTAGGGGGAGCGTGCGTGTGAGGGCGCGGGTTAGTGTTAGCGTACGGGTTAGGATTAGTGGACGGGTGAGGGTCAGGCTTCGGGGAAGGGTTAGGGTTAGGGTTCGGGCTAGGGTTAGGGTTAGGGGACGGGGACGGTTTAGGGTCCAGGTGAGGGTACGGCAACGCTTTAGGGGGAGCGTGCGTGTGAGGGCGCCGGTTAGTGTTAGCGTACGTGTTAGGATTAGGGTACGGCTGAGGGTCAGGCTTCGGGGAAGTTTTAGGGTTAGGGTTCGGGCTAGGGTTAGGGTTAGGGAACGGGGACGGTTTAGGGTCCAGGTGAGGGTACGGCAACACTTTAGGGGGAGCGTGCGTGTGAGGGCGCGGGTTAGTGTTAGCGTACGTGTTAGGATTAGGGGACGGGTGAGGGTCAGGCTTCGGGGAAGGGTTAGGGTTAGGGTTCGGGCTAGGGTTAGGGTTAAGGGACGGGGACGGTTTAGGGTCCAGGTGAGGGTACGGCAACGCTTTAGGGGGAGCGTGCGTGTGAGAGCGAGGGTTAGTGTTAGCGTACGGGTTAGGATTAGGGAACGGGTGAGGGTCAGGCTTCGGGGAAGGGTTAGGTTTAGGGTTCGGGCTAGGGTTAGGGTTAGGGGACGGGGACGGTTTAGGGTCCAGGTGAGGGTATGGCAACGCTTTAGGGGGAGCGTGCGTGTGAGGGCGCGGGTTAGTGTTAGCGTACGGGTTAGGATTAGGGGACGGGTGAGGGTCAGGCTTCGGGGAAGTGTTAGGGTTAGGGTTCGGGCTAGGGTTAGGGTTAGGGGACGGGGACGGTTTAGGGTCCAGGTGAGGGTACGGCAACGCTTTAGGGGGAGCGTGCGTGTGAGGGCGCGGGTTAGTGTTAGCGTACGGGTTAGGATTAGGGGACGGGTGAGGGTCAGGCTTCGGGGAAGGGTTAGGGTTAGGGTTTGGGCTAGGGTTAGGGTTAGGGGACGGGGACGGTTTCGGGTCCAGGTGAGGGTACGGCAACGCTTTAGGGGGAGCGTGCGTGTGAGGGCGCGGGTTAGTGTTAGCGTACGGGTTAGGATTAGGGTACGGCTGAGGGTCAGGCTTCGGGGAATTGTTAGGGTTAGGGTTCGGGCTAGGGTTAGGGTTAGGGGACGGGGGCGGTTTAGGGTCCAGGTGAGGGTACGGCAACACTTTAGGGGGAGCGTGCGTGTGAGGGCGCGGGTTAGTGTTAGCGTACGTGTTAGGATTAGGGGACGGGTGAGGGTCAGGCTTCGGGGAAGGGTTAGGGTTAGGGTTCGGGCTAGGGTTAGGGTTAAGGGACGGGGACGGTTTAGGGTCCAGGTGAGGGTACGGCAACGCTTTAGGGGGAGCGTGCGTGTGAGGGCGCGGGTTAGTGTTAGCGTACGGGTTAGGATTAGGGGCCGGATGAGGGTCAGGCTTCGGGGAAGGGTTAGTGTTAGGGTTCGGGCTAGGGTTAGGGTTAAGGGACGGGGACGGTTTAGGGTCCAGGTGAGGGTACGGCAACGCTTTAGGGGGAGCGTGCGTGTGAGGGCGCGGGTTAGTGTTAGCGTACGGGTTAGGATTAGTGGACGGGTGAGGGTCAGGCTTCGGGGAAGGGTTAGGGTTAGGGTTCGGGCTAGGGTTAGGGTTAGGGGACGGGGACGGTTTAGGGTCCAGGTGAGGGTCCGGCAACGCTTTAGGGGGAGCATGCGTGTGAGGGCGCGGGTTAGTGTTAGCGTACGGGTTAGGATTAGGGGACGGGTGAGGTTCTTGCTTCGGGGAAGGGTTAGGGTTAGGGTTCGGGCTAGGGTTAGGGGACGGGGACGGGGACGGTTTAGGGTCCAGGTGAGGATACGGCAACGCTTTAGGGGGAGCGTGCGTGTGAGGGCGCGGGTTAGTGTTAGCGTACGTGTTAGGATTAGGGGACGGGTGAGGGTCAGGCTTCGGGGAAGGGTTAGGGTTAGGGTTCGGGCTAGGGTTAGGGTTAGGGGACGGGGACGGTTTAGGGTCCAGGTGAGGGTCCGGCAACGCTTTAGGGGGAGCATCCGTGTGAGGGCGCGGGTTAGTGTTAGCGTACGGGTTAGGATTAGGGGACGGGTGAGGGTCAGGCTTCGGGGAAGGGTTAGGGTTAGGGTTCGGGCTAGGGTTAGGGTTAGGTGACGGGGATGGTTTAGGGTCCAGGTGAGGGTACGGCAACGCTTTAGGGGGAGCGTGCGTGTGAGGGCGCGGGTTACCGTTAGCGTACGGGTTAGGATTAGGGGACGTGTGAGGGTCAGGCTTCGGGAAGGGTTAGGGTTAGGGTTCGGGCTAGGGTTCGGGTTCGGGGACGGGGACGGATTAGGGTCCAGGTGAGGGTACGGCAACGCTTTAGGGGGAGCGTGCGTGTGAGGGCGCGGGTTAGTGTTAGCGTACGGGTTAGGATTAGGGGACGGGTGAGGGTCAGGCTTCGGGGAAAGGTTAGGGTTAGGGTTGGGGCTAGGGTTAGGGTTAGGGGACGGGGACGGATTAGGGTCAGGTGAGGGTACGGCAACGCTTTAGGGGGAGCGTGCGTGTGAGGGCGCGGGTTAGTGTTAGCGTACGGGTTAGGATTAGGGGACGGGTGAGGGTCAGGCTTCGGGGAAGGGTTAGGGTTAGGGTTTGGGCTAGGGTTAGGGTTAGGGGACGGGGACGGTTTCGGGTCCAGGTGAGGGTACGGCAACGCTTTAGGGGGAGCGTGCGTGTGAGGGCGCGGGTTAGTGTTAGCGTACGGGTTAGGATTAGGGTACGGCTGAGGGTCAGGCTTCGGGGAAGGGTTAGGGTTAGGGTTCGGGCTAGGGTTAGGGTTAGGGGACGGGGACGGTTTAGGGTCCAGGTGAGGGTCCGGCAACGCTTTAGGGGGAGCATGCGTGTGAGGGCGCGGGTTAGTGTTAGCGTACGGGTTAGGATTAGGGGACGGGTGAGGGTCAGGCTTCGGGGAAGGGTTAGGGTTAGGGTTCGGGCTAGGGTTAGGGTTAGGTGACGGGGATGGTTTAGGGTCCAGGTGAGGGTACGGCAACGTTTTAGGGGGAGCGTGCGTGTGAGGGCGCGGGTGAGTGTTAGCGTACGGGTTCGGATTAGGGGACGGGTGAGGGTCAGTCTTCGGGGAAGGGTTAGGGTTAGGGTTCGGGCTAGGGTTAGGGTTAGGGGATGGGGACGGTTTAGGGACCAGGTGAGGGTACGGCAACGCTTTAGGGGGAGCGTGCATGTGAGGGCGCGGGTTAGTGTTAGCGTACGGGTTAGGATTAGGGGACGGGTGAGGGTCAGGCTTCGGGGAAGGGTTAGGGTTAGGTTTCGGGCTAGAATTAGGGTTAGGGGACGGGGACGGTTTAGGGTCCAGGTGAGGGTACGGCAACGTTTTAGGGGCAGCGTGCGTGTGAGGGCGCGGGTTAGTGTAGGCGTACGGGTTAGGATTAGGGGACGGGTGAGGGTCAGGCTTCGGGGAAGGGTTAGGGTTAGGGTTCGGGCTAGGGTTAGGGTTAGGGGACGGGGACGGTTTAGGGTTCAGGTGAGGGTACGGCAACGCTTTAGGGGGAGCGTGCGTGTGAGGGCGCGGGTTAGTGTTAGCGTACGGGTTAGGATTAGGGGACGGGTGAGTGTCAGGCTTCGGGGAAGGGTTAGGTTTATGGTTCGGGCTAGGGTTAGGGTTAGGGGACGGGGACGGTTTAGGGTCCAGGTGAGGGTACGGCAACGCTTTAGGGGGAGCGTGCGTGTGAGGGCGTGGGTTAGTGTTAGCGTACGGGTTAGGATTAGGGGACGGGTGAGGGTCAGGCTTCGGGGAAGGGTTAGGGTTAGGGTTCGGGCTAGGGTTAGGGTTACGGGACGGGGACGGTTTAGGGTCCAGGTGAGGGTACGGCAACGCTTTAGGGGGAGCGTGTGTGTGAGGGCGCGGGTTAGTTGTAGCGTACGGGTTCGGAGTAGGGGACGGTTGAGTGTCAGGCTTCGGGGAAGGGTTAGGTTTAGGGTTCGGCCTAGGGTTAGGGTTAGGGGACGGGGACGGTTTAGGGTCCAGGTGAGGGTATGGCCACACTTTAGGGGGAGCGTGCGTGTGAGGGCGAGGGTTAGTGTTAGCGTACGGGTTAGGATTAGGGGACGGGTGAGGGTCAGGCTTCGGGGAAGGGTTAGGGTTAGGGTTCGGGCTAGGGTTAGGGTTAGGGGACGGGGACGGTTTAGGGTCCAGGTGAGGGTACGGCAACGCTTTAGGGGGAGCGTGCGTGTGAGGGCGCGGGTTAGTGTTAGCGTACGGGTTAGGATTAGGGGACGGGTGAGGGTCAGGCTTCGGGGAAGGGTTAGCGTTAGGGTTCGGGCTAGGGTTAGGGTTAGGGGACGGGGACGGTTTAGGGTCCTGGTGAGGGTACGGCAACGCTTTAGGGGGAGCGTGCGTGTGAGGGCGCGGGTTAGTGTTAGGGTACGGGTTAGGATTAGGGGACGGGTGAGGGTCAGGCTTCGGGGAAGGGTTAGGGTTAGGGTTCGGGCTAGGGTTAGGGTTAGGGGACGGGGACGGTTTAGGGTCCAGGTGAGGGTACGGCAACGCTTTAGTGGGAGCGTGCGTGTGAGGGCGCGGGTTAGTGTTAGCGTACGGGTTAGGATTAGGGGACGGGTGTGGGTCAGGCTTCGGGGAAGGGTTAGGGTTAGGGTTCGGGCTAGGGTTAGGGTTAGGGGACGGGGACGGTTTAGGGTCCAGGTGAGGGTACGGTAACGCTTTAGGGGGAGCGTGCATGTGAGGGCGCGGGTTAGTTTTAGCGTACGGGTTAGGATTAGGGGACGGGTGAGGGTCAGGCTTCGGGGAAGGGTTAGGGTTAGGGTTTGGGCTAGGGTTAGGGTTAGGGGACGGGGACGGTTTCGGGTCCAGGTGAGGGTACGGCAACGCTTTAGGGGGAGCGTGCGTGTGAGGGCGCGGGTTAGTGTTAGCGTACGGGTAAGGATTAGGGTACGGCTGAGGGTCAGGCTTCGGGGAAGTGTTAGGGTTAGGGTTCGGGCTAGGGTTAGGGTTAGGGGACGGGGGCGGTTTAGGGTCCAGGTGAGGGTACGGCAACACTTTAGGGGGAGCGTGCGTGTGAGGGCGCGGGTTAGTGTTAGCGTACGTGTTAGGATTAGGGGACGGGTGAGGGTCAGGCTTCGGGGAAGGGTTAGGGTTAGGGTTCGGGCTAGGGTTAGGGTTAAGGGACGGGGACGGTTTAGGGTCCAGGTGAGGGTACGGCAACGCTTTAGGGGGAGCGTGCGTGTGAGGGCGCGGGTTAGTGTTAGCGTACGGGTTAGGATTAGGGGCCGGATGAGGGTCAGGCTTCGGGGAAGGGTTAGGGTTAGGGTTCGGGCTAGGGTTAGGGTTAGGGGACGGGGACGGTTTAGGGTCCAGGTGAGGGTACGGCAACGCTTTAGGGGGAGCGTGCGTGTGAGGGCGCGGGTTAGTGTTAGCGTACGTGTTAGGATTAGGGTACGGCTGAGGGTCAGGCTTCGGGGAAGTTTTAGGGTTAGGGTTCGGGCTAGGGTTAGGGTTAGGGAACGGGGACGGTTTAGGGTCCAGGTGAGGGTACGGCAACACTTTAGGGGGAGCGTGCGTGTGAGGGCGCGGGTTAGTGTTAGCGTACGTGTTAGGATTAGGGGACGGGTGAGGGTCAGGCTTCGGGGAAGGGTTAGGGTTAGGGTTCGGGCTAGGGTTAGGGTTAAGGGACGGGGACGGTTTAGGGTCCAGGTGAGGGTACGGCAACGCTTTAGGGGGAGCGTGCGTGTGAGAGCGAGGGTTAGTGTTAGCGTACGGGTTAGGATTAGGGAACGGGTGAGGGTCAGGCTTCGGGGAAGTGTTAGGTTTAGGGTTCGGGCTAGGGTTAGGGTTAGGGACGGGGCGGTTTAGGGTCCAGGTGAGGGTACGGCAACCCTTTAGGGGGAGCGTGCGTGTGAGGGCGCGGGTTAGTGTTAGCGTACGGGTTAGGATTAGGGGACGGGTGAGGGTCAGGCTTCGGGGAAGGGTTAGGGTTAGGGTTCGGGCTAGGGTTAGGGTTAGGGGACGGGGACGGTTTAGGGTCCAGGTGAGGGTACGGCAACGCTTTAGGGGGAGTGTGCGTGTGAGGGCGCGGGTTAGTGTTAGCGTACGGGTTAGGATTAGGGGACGGGTGAGGGTCAGGCTTCGGGGAAGGGTTAGGGTTAGGGTTCGGGCTAGGGTTAGGGTTAGGGGACGGGGACGGTTTAGGGTCCAGGTGAGGGTACGGCAACGCTTTAGGGGGAGCGTGCGTGTGAGGGCGCGGGTTAGTGTTAGCGTACGGGTTAGGATTAGGGGACGGGTGAGGGTCAGGCTTCGGGGAAAGGTTAGGGTTAGGGTTGGGGCTAGGGTTAGGGTTAGGGGACGGGGACGGACTAGGGTCCAGGTGAGGGTACGGCAACGCTTTAGGGGGAGCGTGCGTGTGAGGGCGCGGGTTAGTGTTAGCGTACGGGTTAGGATTAGGGGACGGGTGAGGGTCAGGCTTCGGGGAAGGGTTAGGGTTAGGGTTTGGGCTAGGGTTAGGGTTAGGGGACGGGGACGGTTTCGGGTCCAGGTGAGGGTACGGCAACGCTTTAGGGGGAGCGTGCGTGTGAGGGCGCGGGTTAGTGTTAGCGTACGGGTTAGGATTAGGGTACGGCTGAGGGTCAGGCTTCGGGGAAGTGTTAGGGTTAGGGTTCGGGCTAGGGTTAGGGTTAGGGGACGGGGGCGGTTTAGGGTCCAGGTGAGGGTACGGCAACACTTTAGGGGGAGCGTGCGTGTGAGGGCGCGGGTTAGTGTTAGCGTACGTGTTAGGATTAGGGGACGGGTGAGGGTCAGGCTTCGGGGAAGGGTTAGGGTTAGGATTCGGGCTAGGGTTAGGGTTAATGGACGGGGACGGTTTAGGGTCCAGGTGAGGGTACGGCAACGCTTTAGGGGGAGCGTGCGTGTGAGGGCGCGGGTTAGTGTTAGCGTACGGGTTAGGATTAGGGGCCGGATGAGGGTCAGGCTTCGGGGAAGGGTTAGTGTTAGGGTTCGGGCTAGGGTTAGGGTTAAGGGACGGGGACGGTTTAGGGTCCAGGTGAGGGTACGGCAACACTTTAGGGGGAGCGTGCGTGTGAGGGCGCGGGTTAGTGTTAGCGTACGTGTTAGGATTAGGGGACTGGTGAGGGTCAGGCTTCGGGGAAGGGTTAGGGTTAGGGTTCGGGCTAGGGTTAGGTTTAAGGGACGGGGACGGTTTAGGGTCCAGGTGAGAGTACGGCAACGCTTTAGGGGGAGCGTGCGTGTGAGGGCGCGGGTTAGTGTTAGCGTACGGGTTAGGATTAGGGGACGGGTGAGGGTCAGGCTTCGGGGAAGGGTTAGGGTTAGGGTTCGGGCTAGGGTTAGGGTTAGGGGACGGGGACGGTTTAGGGTCCAGGTGAGGGTACGGCAACGCTTTAGGGGGAGCGTGCGTGTGAGGGCGCGGGTTAGTGTTAGCGTACGGGTTAGGATTAGTGGACGGGTGAGGGTCAGGCTTCGGGGAAGGGTTAGGGTTAGGGTTCGGGCTAGGGTTAGGGTTAGGGGACGGGGACGGTTTAGGGTCCAGGTGAGGGTACGGCAACGCTTTAGGGGGAGCGTGCGTGTGAGGGCGCCGGTTAGTGTTAGCGTACGTGTTAGGATTAGGGTACGGCTGAGGGTCAGGCTTCGGGTAAGTTTTAGGGTTATGGTTCGGGCTAGGGTTAGGGTTAGGGAACGGGGACGGTTTAGGGTCCAGGTGAGGGTACGGCAACACTTTAGGGGGAGCGTGCGTGTGAGGGCGCGGGTTAGTGTTAGCGTACGTGTTAGGATTAGGGGACGGGTGAGGGTCAGGCTTCGGGGAAGGGTTAGGGTTAGGGTTCGGGCTAGGGTTAGGGTTAAGGGACGGGGACGGTTTAGGGTCCAGGTGAGGGTACGGCAACGCTTTAGGGGGAGCGTGCGTGTGAGAGCGAGGGTTAGTGTTAGCGTACGGGTTAGGATTAGGGAACGGGTGAGGGTCAGGCTTCGGGGAAGGGTTAGGTTTAGGGTTGGGGCTAGGGTTAGGGTTAGGGGACGGGGCGGTTTAGGGTCCAGGTGAGGGTACGGCAACCCTTTAGGGGGAGCGTGCGTGTGAGGGCGCGGGTTAGTGTTAGCGTACGGGTTAGGATTAGGGGACGGGTGAGGGTCAGGCTTCGGGGAAGGGTTAGGGTTAGGGTTCGGGCTAGGGTTAGGGTTAGGGGACGGGGACGGTTTAGGGTCCAGGTGAGGGTACGGCAACGCTTTAGGGGGAGCGTGCGTGTGAGGGCGCGGGTTAGTGTTAGCGTACGGGTTAGGATTAGGGGACGGGTGAGGGTCAGGCTTCGGGGAAAGGTTAGGGTTAGGGTTGGGGCTAGGGTTAGGGTTAGGGGACGGGGACGGACTAGGGTCCAGGTGAGGGTACGGCAACGCTTTAGGGGGAGCGTGCGTGTGAGGGCGCGGGTTAGTGTTAGCGTACGGGTTAGGATTAGGGGACGGGTGAGTGTCAGGCTTCGGGGAAGGGTTAGGGTTAGGGTTTGGGCTAGGGTTAGGGTTAGGGGACGGGGACGGTTTCGGGTCCAGGTGAGGGTACGGCAACGCTTTAGGGGGAGCGTGCGTGTGAGGGCGCGGGTTAGTGTTAGCGTACGGGTTAGGATTAGGGTACGGCTGAGGGTCAGGCTTCGGGGAAGTGTTAGGGTTAGGGTTCGGGCTAGGGTTAGGGTTAGGGGACGGGGGCGGTTTAGGGTCCAGGTGAGGGTACGGCAACACTTTAGGGGGAGCGTGCGTGTGAGGGCGCGGGTTAGTGTTAGCGTACGTGTTAGGATTAGGGGACGGGTGAGGGTCAGGCTTCGGGGAAGGGTTAGGGTTAGGGTTCGGGCTAGGGTTAGGGTTAAGGGACGGGGACGGTTTAGGGTCCAGGTGAGGGTACGGCAACGCTTTAGGGGGAGCGTGCGTGTGAGGGCGCGGGTTAGTGTTAGCGTACGGGTTAGGATTAGGGGCCGGATGAGGGTCAGGCTTCGGGGAAGGGTTAGTGTTAGGGTTCGGGCTAGGGTTAGGGTTAAGGGACAGGGACGGTTTAGGGTCCAGGTGAGGGTACGGCAACGCTTTAGGGGGAGCGTGCGTGTGAGGGCGCGGGTTAGTGTTAGCGTACGGGTTAGGATTAGTGGACGGGTGAGGGTCAGGCTTCGGGGAAGGGTTAGGGTTAGGGTTCGGGCTAGGGTTAGGGTTAGGGGACGGGGACGGTTTAGGGTCCAGGTGAGGGTCCGGCAACGCTTTAGGGGGAGCATGCGTGTGAGGGCGCGGGTTAGTGTTAGCGTACGGGTTAGGATTAGGGGACGGGTGAGGTTCTTGCTTCGGGGAAGGGTTAGGGTTAGGGTTCGGGCTAGGGTTAGGGGACGGGGACGGGGACGGTTTAGGGTCCAGGTGAGGATACGGCAACGCTTTAGGGGGAGCGTGCGTGTGAGGGCGCGGGTTAGTGTTAGCGTACGTGTTAGGATTAGGGGACGGGTGAGGGTCAGGCTTCGGGGAAGGGTTAGGGTTAGGGTTCGGGCTAGGGTTAGGGTTAGGGTTAGGGGACGGGGACGGTTTAGGGTCCAGGTGAGGGTCCGGCAACGCTTTAGGGGGAGCATCCGTGTGAGGGCGCGGGTTAGTGTTAGCGTACGGGTTAGGATTAGGGGACGGGTGAGGGTCAGGCTTCGGGGAAGGGTTAGGGTTAGGGTTCGGGCTAGGGTTAGGGTTAGGTGACGGGGATGGTTTAGGGTCCAGGTGAGGGTACGGCAACGCTTTAGGGGGAGCGTGCGTGTGAGGGCGCGGGTTACCGTTAGCGTACGGGTTAGGATTAGGGGACGTGTGAGGGTCAGGCTTCTGGAAGGGTTAGGGTTAGGGTTCGGGCTAGGGTTCGGGTTCGGGGACGGGGACGGTTTAGGGTCCAGGTGAGGGTACGGCAACGCTTTAGGGGGAGCGTGCGTGTGAGGGCGCGGGTTAGTGTTAGCGTACGGGTTAGGATTAGGGGACGGGTGAGGGTCAGGCTTCGGGGAAAGGTTAGGGTTAGGGTTGGGGCTAGGGTTAGGGTTAGGGGACGGGGACGGATTAGGGTCAGGTGAGGGTACGGCAACGCTTTAGGGGGAGCGTGCGTGTGAGGGCGCGGGTTAGTGTTAGCGTACGGGTTAGGATTAGGGGACGGGTGAGGGTCAGGCTTCGGGGAAGGGTTAGGGTTAGGGTTTGGGCTAGGCTTAGGGTTAGGGGACGGGGACGGTTTCGGGTCCAGGTGAGGGTACGGCAACGCTTTAGGGGGAGCGTGCGTGTGAGGGCGCGGGTTAGTGTTAGCGTACGGGTTAGGATTAGGGTACGGCTGAGGGTCAGGCTTCGGGGAAGTGTTAAGGTTAGGGTTCGGGCTAGGGTTAGGGTTAGGGGACGGGGGCGGTTTAGGGTCCAGGTGAGGGTACGGCAACACTTTAGGGGGAGCGTGCGTGTGAGGGCGCGGGTTAGTGTTAGCGTACGTGTTAGGATTAGGGGACGGGTGAGGGTCAGGCTTCGGGGAAGGGTTAGGGTTAGGGTTCGGGCTAGGGTTAGGGTTAAGGGACGGGGACGGTTTAGGGTCCAGGTGAGGGTACGGCAACGCTTTAGGGGGAGCGTGCGTGTGAGGGCGCGGGTTAGTGTTAGCGTACGGGTTAGGATTAGGGGCCGGGTGAGGGTCAGGCTTCGGGGAAGTGTTAGGGTTAGGGTTCGGGCTAGGGTTAGGGTTAGGGGACGGGGACGTTTTAGGGTCCAGGTGAGGGTACGGCAACGCTTTAGGGGGAGCGTGCGTGTGAGGGCGCGGGTTAGTGTTAGCGTACGGGTTAGGATTAGAGGACGGGTGAGGGTCAGGCTTCGGGGAAGGGTTAGGGTTAGGGTTCGGGCTAGGGTTAGGGTTAGGGGACGGGGACGGTTTAGGGTCCAGGTGAGGGTCCGGCAACGCTTTAGGGGGAGCATGCGTGTGAGGGCGCGGGTTAGTGTTAGCGTACGGGTTAGGATTAGGGGACGGGTGAGGGTCAGGCTTCGGGGAAGGGTTAGGGTTAGGGTTCGGGCTAGGGTTAGGGTTAGGTGACGGGGATGGTTTAGGGTCCAGGTGAGGGTACGGCAACGTTTTAGGGGGAGCGTGCGTGTGAGGGCGCGGGTGAGTGTTAGCGTACGGGTTCGGATTAGGGGACGGGTGAGGGTCAGTCTTCGGGGAAGGGTTAGGGTTAGGGTTCGGGCTAGGGTTAGGGTTAGGGGATGGGGACGGTTTAGGGACCAGGTGAGGGTACGGCAACGCTTTAGGGGGAGCGTGCGTGTGAGGGCGCGGGTTAGTGTTAGCGTACGGGTTAGGATTAGGGGACGGGTGAGGGTCAGGCTTCGGGGAAGGGTTAGGGTTAGGTTTCGGGCTAGAATTAGGGTTAGGGGACGGGGACGGTTTAGGGTCCAGGTGAGGGTACGGCAACGTTTTAGGGGCAGCGTGCGTGTGAGGGCGCGGGTTAGTGTAGGCGTACGGGTTAGGATTAGGGGACGGGTGAGGGTCAGGCTTCGGGGAAGGGTTAGGGTTAGGGTTCGGGCTAGGGTTAGGGTTAGGGGACGGGGACGGTTTAGGGGTCAGGTGAGGGTACGGCAACGCTTTAGGGGGAGCGTGCGTGTGAGGGCGCGGGTTAGTGTTAGCGTACGGGTTAGGATTAGGGGACGGGTGAGTGTCAGGCTTCGGGGAAGGGTTAGGTTTAGGGTTCGGGCTAGGGTTAGGGTTAGGGGACGGGGACGGTTTAGGGTCCAGGTGAGGGTACGGCAACGCTTTAGGGGGAGCGTGCGTGTGAGGGCGTGGGTTAGTGTTAGCGTACGGGTTAGGATTAGGGGACGGGTGAGGGTCAGGCTTCGGGGAAGGGTTAGGGTTAGGGTTCGGGCTAGGGTTAGGGTTACGGGACGGGGACGGTTTAGGGTCCAGGTGAGGGTACGGCAACGCTTTAGGGGGAGCGTGTGTGTGAGGGCGCGGGTTAGTTGTAGCGTACGGGTTCGGAGTAGGGGACGGTTGAGTGTCAGGCTTCGGGGAAGGGTTAGGTTTAGGGTTCGGCCTAGGGTTAGGGTTAGGGGACGGGGACGGTTTAGGGTCCAGGTGAGGGTATGGCCACACTTTAGGGGGAGCGTGCGTGTGAGGGCGAGGGTTAGTGTTAGCGTACGGGTTAGGATTAGGGGACGGGTGAGGGTCAGGCTTCGGGGAAGGGTTAGGGTTAGGGTTCGGGCTAGGGTTAGGGTTAGGGGACGGGGACGGTTTAGGGTCCAGGTGAGGGTACGGCAACGCTTTAGGGGGAGCGTGCGTGTGAGGGCGCGGGTTAGTGTTAGCGTACGGGTTAGGATTAGGGGACGGGTGAGGGTCAGGCTTCGGGGAAGGGTTAGCGTTAGGGTTCGGGCTAGGGTTAGGGTTAGGGGACGGGGACGGTTTAGGGTCCAGGTGAGGGTACGGCAACGCTTTAGGGGGAGCGTGCGTGTGAGGGCGCGGGTTAGTGTTAGGGTACGGGTTAGGATTAGGGGACGGGTGAGGGTCAGGCTTCGGGGAAGGGTTAGGGTTAGGGTTCGGGCTAGGGTTAGGGTTAGGGGACGGGGACGGTTTAGGGTCCAGGTGAGGGTACGGCAACGCTGTAGGGGGATCGTGCGTGTGAGGGCACGGGTTAGTGTTAGCGTACGGGTTAGGATTAGGGGACGGGTGAGGGTCAGGCTTCGGGGAAGGGTTAGGGTTACGGTTCGGGCTAGGGTTAGGGTTAGGGGACGGGGACGGTTTAGGGTCCAGGTGAGGGTGTGGCAACGCTTTAGGGGGAGCGTGCATGTGAGGGCGCGGGTTAGTGTTAGCGTACGGGTTAGGATTAGGGGACGGGTCAGGGTCAGGCTTCGGGGAAGGGTTAGGGTTAAGTTTCGGGCTAGGGTTAGGGTTAGGGGATGGGGACGGTTTAGGGTCCAGGTGAGGGTACGGCAACGCTTTAGGGGGAGCGTGCGTGTGAGGGCGCGGGTTAGTGTTAGCGTACGGGTTAGGATTAGGGGACGGGTGAGGGTCAGGCTTCGGGGAAGGGTTAGGGTTACGGTTCGGGCTAGGGTTAGGGTTAGGGGACGGGGACGGTTTAGGGTCCAGGTGAGGGTACGGCAACGCTTTAGGGGGAGCGTGCGTGTGAGGGCGCGGGTTAGTGTTAGCGTATGGTTTAGGATTAGGGGACGGGTGAGGGTCAGGCTTCGGGGAAGGGTTAGGGTTAGGGTTCGGGCTAGGGTTAGGGTTAGGGGACGGGGACGGTTTCGGGTCCAGGTGAGGGTACGGCAACGCTTTAGGGGGAGCGTGCGTGTGAGGGCGCGGGTTAGTGTTAGCGTACGGGTGAGGATTACGGGACGGGTGAGGGTCAGGCTTCGGGGAAGGGGTAGTGTTAGGGTTCGGGCTAGGGTTAGGGTTAGGGGACGGGGACGATTTAGGGTCCAGGTGAGTGTACGGCAACGCTTTAGGGGGAGCGTGCGTGTGAGGGCGCGGGTTAGTGTTAGCGTACGGGTTAGGATTAGGGGACGGGTGAGGGTCAGGCTTCGGGGAAGGGTTAGGGTTAGGGTTCGGGCTAGGGTTAGGGTTAGGGGACGGGGACGGTTTAGGGTCCAGGTGAGGGTACGGCAACGCTTTAGGGGGAGCGTGCGTGTGAGGGCGCGGGTTAGTGTTAGCGTACGGGTTAGGATTAGGGGACGGGTGAGGGTCAGGCTTCGGGGAAAGGTTAGGGTTAGGGTTGGGGCTAGGGTTAGGGTTAGGGGACGGGGACGGATTAGGGTCAGGTGAGGGTACGGCAACGCTTTAGTGGGAGCGTGCGTGTGAGGGCGCGGGTTAGTGTTAGCGTACGGGTTAGGATTAGGGGACGGGTGAGGGTCAGGCTTCGGGGAAGGGTTAGGGTTAGGGTTTGGGCTAGGCTTAGGGTTAGGGGACGGGGACGGTTTCGGGTCCAGGTGAGGGTACGGCAACGCTTTAGGGGGAGCGTGCGTGTGAGGGCGCGGGTTAGTGTTAGCGTACGGGTTAGGATTAGGGTACGGCTGAGGGTCAGGCTTCGGGGAAGTGTTAAGGTTAGGGTTCGGGCTAGGGTTAGGGTTAGGGGACGGGGGCGGTTTAGGGTCCAGGTGAGGGTACGGCAACACTTTAGGGGGAGCGTGCGTGTGAGGGCGCGGGTTAGTGTTAGCGTACGTGTTAGGATTAGGGGACGGGTGAGGGTCAGGCTTCGGGGAAGGGTTAGGGTTAGGGTTCGGGCTAGCGTTAGGGTTAAGGGACGGGGACGGTTTAGGGTCCAGGTGAGGGTACGGCAACGCTTTAGGGGGAGCGTGCGTGTGAGGGCGCGGGTTAGTGTTAGCGTACGGGTTAGGATTAGGGGCCGGGTGAGGGTCAGGCTTCGGGGAAGTGTTAGGGTTAGGGTTCGGGCTAGGGTTAGGGTTAGGGGACGGGGACGTTTTAGGGTCCAGGTGAGGGTACGGCAACGCTTTAGGGGGAGCGTGCGTGTGAGGGCGCGGGTTAGTGTTAGCGTACGGGTTAGGATTAGAGGACGGGTGAGGGTCAGGCTTCGGGGAAGGGTTAGGGTTAGGGTTCGGGCTAGGGTTAGGGTTAGGTGACGGGGATGGTTTAGGGTCCAGGTGAGGGTACGGCAACGCTTTAGGGGGAGCGTGCGTGTGAGGGCGCGGGTTAGTGTTAGCGTACGGGTTAGGATTAGGGGACGGGTGAGGGTCAGGCTTCGGGGAAGGGTTAGGGTTAGGGTTCGGGCTAGGGTTAGGGTTAGGTGACGGGGATGGTTTAGGGTCCAGGTGAGGGTACGGCAACGTTTTAGGGGGAGCGTGCGTGTGAGGGCGCGGGTGAGTGTTAGCGTACGGGTTCGGATTAGGGGACGGGTGAGGGTCAGTCTTCGGGGAAGGGTTAGGGTTAGGGTTCGGGCTAGGGTTAGGGTTAGGGGATGGGGACGGTTTAGGGACCAGGTGAGGGTACGGCAACGCTTTAGGGGGAGCGTGCGTGTGAGGGCGCGGGTTAGTGTTAGCGTACGGGTTAGGATTAGGGGACGGGTGAGGGTCAGGCTTCGGGGAAGGGTTAGGGTTAGGTTTCGGGCTAGAATTAGGGTTAGGGGACGGGGACGGTTTAGGGTCCAGGTGAGGGTACGGCAACGTTTTAGGGGCAGCGTGCGTGTGAGGGCGCGGGTTAGTGTAGGCGTACGGGTTAGGATTAGGGGACGGGTGAGGGTCAGGCTTCGGGGAAGGGTTAGGGTTAGGGTTCGGGCTAGGGTTAGGGTTAGGGGACGGGGACGGTTTAGGGGTCAGGTGAGGGTACGGCAACGCTTTAGGGGGAGCGTGCGTGTGAGGGCGCGGGTTAGTGTTAGCGTACGGGTTAGGATTAGGGGACGGGTGAGTGTCAGGCTTCGGGGAAGGGTTAGGTTTAGGGTTCGGGCTAGGGTTAGGGTTAGGGGACGGGGACGGTTTAGGGTCCAGGTGAGGGTACGGCAACGCTTTAGGGGGAGCGTGCGTGTGAGGGCGTGGGTTAGTGTTAGCGTACGGGTTAGGATTAGGGGACGGGTGAGGGTCAGGCTTCGGGGAAGGGTTAGGGTTAGGGTTCGGGCTAGGGTTAGGGTTACGGGACGGGGACGGTTTAGGGTCCAGGTGAGGGTACGGCAACGCTTTAGGGGGAGCGTGTGTGTGAGGGCGCGGGTTAGTTGTAGCGTACGGGTTCGGAGTAGGGGACGGTTGAGTGTCAGGCTTCGGGGAAGGGTTAGGTTTAGGGTTCGGCCTAGGGTTAGGGTTAGGGGACGGGGACGGTTTAGGGTCCAGGTGAGGGTATGGCCACACTTTAGGGGGAGCGTGCGTGTGAGGGCGAGGGTTAGTGTTAGCGTACGGGTTAGGATTAGGGGACGGGTGAGGGTCAGGCTTCGGGGAAGGGTTAGGGTTAGGGTTCGGGCTAGGGTTATGGTTAGGGGACGGGGACGGTTTAGGGTCCAGGTGAGGGTACGGCAACGCTTTAGGGGGAGCGTGCGTGTGAGGGCGCGGGTTAGTGTTAGCGTACGGGTTAGGATTAGGGGACGGGTGAGGGTCAGGCTTCGGGGAAGGGTTAGCGTTAGGGTTCGGGCTAGGGTTAGGGTTAGGGGACGGGGACGGTTTAGGGTCCAGGTGAGGGTACGGCAATGCTTTAGGGGGAGCGTGCGTGTGAGGGCGCGGGTTAGTGTTAGGGTACGGGTTAGGATTAGGGGACGGGTGAGGGTCAGGCTTCGGGGAAGGGTTAGGGTTAGGGTTCGGGCTAGGGTTAGGGTTAGGGGACGGGGACGGTTTAGGGTCCAGGTGAGGGTACGGCAACACTGTAGGGGGATCGTGCGTGTGAGGGCACGGGTTAGTGTTAGCGTACGGGTTAGGATTAGGGGACGGGTGAGGGTCAGGCTTCGGGGAAGGGTTAGGGTTAGGGTTCGGGCTAGGGTTAGGGTTAGGGGACGGGGACGGTTTAGGGTCCAGGTGAGGGTGTGGCAACGCTTTAGGGGGAGCGTGCATGTGAGGGCGCGGGTTAGTGTTAGCGTACGGGTTAGGATTAGGGGACGGGTCAGGGTCAGGCTTCGGGGAAGGGTTAGGGTTAAGTTTCGGGCTAGGGTTAGGGTTAGGGGATGGGGACGGTTTAGGGTCCAGGTGAGGGTACGGCAACGCTTTAGGGGGAGCGTGCGTGTGAGGGCGCGGGTTAGTGTTAGCGTACGGGTTAGGATTAGGGGACGGGTGAGGGTCAGGCTTCGGGGAAGGGTTAGGGTTACGGTTCGGGCTAGGGTTAGGGTTAGGGGACGGGGACGGTTTAGGGTCCAGGTGAGGGTACGGCAACGCTTTAGGGGGAGCGTGCGTGTGAGGGCGCGGGTTAGTGTTAGCGTATGGTTTAGGATTAGGGGACGGGTGAGGGTCAGGCTTCGGGGAAGGGTTAGGGTTAGGGTTCGGGCTAGGGTTAGGGTTAGGGGACGGGGACGGTTTCGGGTCCAGGTGAGGGTACGGCAACGCTTTAGGGGGAGCGTGCGTGTGAGGGCGCGGGTTAGTGTTAGCGTACGGGTGAGGATTACGGGACGGGTGAGGGTCAGGCTTCGGGGAAGGGGTAGTGTTAGGGTTCGGGCTAGGGTTAGGGTTAGGGGACGGGGACGATTTAGGGTCCAGGTGAGTGTACGGCAACGCTTTAGGGGGAGCGTGCGTGTGAGGGCGCGGGTTAGTGTTAGCGTACGGGTTAGGATTAGGGGACGGGTGAGGGTCAGGCTTCGGGGAAGGGTTAGGGTTAGGGTTCGGGCTAGGGTTAGGGTTAGGGGACGGGGACGGTTTAGGGTCCAGGTGAGGGTACGGCAACGCTTTAGGGGGAGCGTGCGTGTGAGGGCGCGGGTTAGTGTTAGCGTACGGGTTAGGATTAGGGGACGGGTGAGGGTCAGGCTTCGGGGAAGGGTTAGGGTTACGGTTCAGGCTAGGGTTAGGGTTAGGGGACGGGGACGGTTTAGGGTCCAGGTGAGAGTACGGCAACGCTTTAGGGGGAGCGTGCGTGTGAGGGCGCGGGTTAGTGTTAGGGTATGGATTAGGATTAGGGGACGGGTGAGGGTCAGGCTTCGGGGAAGGGTTAGGGTTAGGGTTCGGGCTAGGGTTAGGGTTAGGGGACGGGGACGGTTTATGGTCCAGGTGAGGGTACGGCAACGCTTTAGGGGGAGCGTGCGTGTGAGGGCGCGGGTTAGTGTTAGCGTACGGGTTAGGATTAGGGGACGGGTGAGGGTCAGGCTTCGGGGAAGGGTTAGGGTTAGGGTTCGGGCTAGGGTTAGGGTTAGGGGACGGGGACGGTTTAGGGTCCAGGTGAGGGTACGGAAACGCTTTAGGGGGAGCGTGCGTGTGAGGGCGTGGGTTAGTGTTAGGGTACGGGTTAGGATTAGGGGACGGGTGAGCGTCAGGCTTCGAAGAAGGGTTAGGGTTAGGGTTCGGGCTAGGGTTAGGGTTAGGGGACGGGGACGGTTTAGGGTCCAGGTGAGGGTACGGCAACGCTTTAGGGGGAGCGTGCGTGTGAGGGCGCGGGTTAGTGTTAGCGTACGGGTTAGGATTAGGGGACGGGTGAGGGTCAGGCTTCGGGGAAGGGTTAGCGTTAGGGTTCGGGCTAGGGTTAGGGTTAGGGGACGGGGACGGTTTAGGGTCCAGGTGAGGGTACGGCAACGCTTTAGGGGGAGCGTGCGTGTGAGGGCGCGGGTTAGTGTTAGGGTACGGGTTAGGATTAGGGGACGGGTGAGGGTCAGGCTTCGGGGAAGGGTTAGGGTTAGGGTTCGGGCTAGGGTTAGGGTTAGGGGACGGGGACGGTTTAGGGTCCAGGTGAGGGTACGGCAACGCTGTAGGGGGATCGTGCGTGTGAGGGCACGGGTTAGTGTTAGCGTACGGGTTAGGATTAGGGGACGGGTGAGGGTCAGGCTTCGGGGAAGGGTTAGGGTTACGGTTCGGGCTAGGGTTAGGGTTAGGGGACGGGGACGGTTTAGGGTCCAGGTGAGGGTGTGGCAACGCTTTAGGGGGAGCGTGCATGTGAGGGCGCGGGTTAGTGTTAGCGTACGGGTTAGGATTAGGGGACGGGTCAGGGTCAGGCTTCGGGGAAGGGTTAGGGTTAAGTTTCGGGCTAGGGTTAGGGTTAGGGGATGGGGACGGTTTAGGGTCCAGGTGAGGGTACGGCAACGCTTTAGGGGGAGCGTGCGTGTGAGGGCGCGGGTTAGTGTTAGCGTACGGGTTAGGATTAGGGGACGGGTGAGGGTCAGGCTTCGGGGAAGGGTTAGGGTTACGGTTCGGGCTAGGGTTAGGGTTAGGGGACGGGGACGGTTTAGGGTCCAGGTGAGGGTACGGCAACGCTTTAGGGGGAGCGTGCGTGTGAGGGCGCGGGTTAGTGTTAGCGTATGGTTTAGGATTAGGGGACGGGTGAGGGTCAGGCTTCGGGGAAGGGTTAGGGTTAGGGTTCGGGCTAGGGTTAGGGTTAGGGGACGGGGACGGTTTCGGGTCCAGGTGAGGGTACGGCAACGCTTTAGGGGGAGCGTGCGTGTGAGGGCGCGGGTTAGTGTTAGCGTACGGGTGAGGATTACGGGACGGGTGAGGGTCAGGCTTCGGGGAAGGGGTAGTGTTAGGGTTCGGGCTAGGGTTAGGGTTAGGGGACGGGGACGATTTAGGGTCCAGGTGAGTGTACGGCAACGCTTTAGGGGGAGCGTGCGTGTGAGGGCGCGGGTTAGTGTTAGCGTACGGGTTAGGATTAGGGGACGGGTGAGGGTCAGGCTTCGGGGAAGGGTTAGGGTTAGGGTTCGGGCTAGGGTTAGGGTTAGGGGACGGGGACGGTTTAGGGTCCAGGTGAGGGTACGGCAACGCTTTAGGGGGAGCGTGCGTGTGAGGGCGCGGGTTAGTGTTAGCGTACGGGTTAGGATTAGGGGACGGGTGAGGGTCAGGCTTCGGGGAAAGGTTAGGGTTAGGGTTGGGGCTAGGGTTAGGGTTAGGGGACGGGGACGGATTAGGGTCAGGTGAGGGTACGGCAACGCTTTAGTGGGAGCGTGCGTGTGAGGGCGCGGGTTAGTGTTAGCGTACGGGTTAGGATTAGGGGACGGGTGAGGGTCAGGCTTCGGGGAAGGGTTAGGGTTAGGGTTTGGGCTAGGCTTAGGGTTAGGGGACGGGGACGGTTTCGGGTCCAGGTGAGGGTACGGCAACGCTTTAGGGGGAGCGTGCGTGTGAGGGCGCGGGTTAGTGTTAGCGTACGGGTTAGGATTAGGGTACGGCTGAGGGTCAGGCTTCGGGGAAGTGTTAAGGTTAGGGTTCGGGCTAGGGTTAGGGTTAGGGGACGGGGGCGGTTTAGGGTCCAGGTGAGGGTACGGCAACACTTTAGGGGGAGCGTGCGTGTGAGGGCGCGGGTTAGTGTTAGCGTACGTGTTAGGATTAGGGGACGGGTGAGGGTCAGGCTTCGGGGAAGGGTTAGGGTTAGGGTTCGGGCTAGCGTTAGGGTTAAGGGACGGGGACGGTTTAGGGTCCAGGTGAGGGTACGGCAACGCTTTAGGGGGAGCGTGCGTGTGAGGGCGCGGGTTAGTGTTAGCGTACGGGTTAGGATTAGGGGCCGGGTGAGGGTCAGGCTTCGGGGAAGTGTTAGGGTTAGGGTTCGGGCTAGGGTTAGGGTTAGGGGACGGGGACGTTTTAGGGTCCAGGTGAGGGTACGGCAACGCTTTAGGGGGAGCGTGCGTGTGAGGGCGCGGGTTAGTGTTAGCGTACGGGTTAGGATTAGAGGACGGGTGAGGGTCAGGCTTCGGGGAAGGGTTAGGGTTAGGGTTCGGGCTAGGGTTAGGGTTAGGTGACGGGGATGGTTTAGGGTCCAGGTGAGGGTACGGCAACGCTTTAGGGGGAGCGTGCGTGTGAGGGCGCGGGTTAGTGTTAGCGTACGGGTTAGGATTAGGGGACGGGTGAGGGTCAGGCTTCGGGGAAGGGTTAGGGTTAGGGTTCGGGCTAGGGTTAGGGTTAGGTGACGGGGATGGTTTAGGGTCCAGGTGAGGGTACGGCAACGTTTTAGGGGGAGCGTGCGTGTGAGGGCGCGGGTGAGTGTTAGCGTACGGGTTCGGATTAGGGGACGGGTGAGGGTCAGTCTTCGGGGAAGGGTTAGGGTTAGGGTTCGGGCTAGGGTTAGGGTTAGGGGATGGGGACCGTTTAGGGACCAGGTGAGGGTACGGCAACGCTTTAGGGGGAGCGTGCGTGTGAGGGCGCGGGTTAGTGTTAGCGTACGGGTTAGGATTAGGGGACGGGTGAGGGTCAGGCTTCGGGGAAGGGTTAGGGTTAGGTTTCGGGCTAGAATTAGGGTTAGGGGACGGGGACGGTTTAGGGTCCAGGTGAGGGTACGGCAACGTTTTAGGGGCAGCGTGCGTGTGAGGGCGCGGGTTAGTGTAGGCGTACGGGTTAGGATTAGGGGACGGGTGAGGGTCAGGCTTCGGGGAAGGGTTAGGGTTAGGGTTCGGGCTAGGGTTAGGGTTAGGGGACGGGGACGGTTTAGGGGTCAGGTGAGGGTACGGCAACGCTTTAGGGGGAGCGTGCGTGTGAGGGCGCGGGTTAGTGTTAGCGTACGGGTTAGGATTAGGGGACGGGTGAGTGTCAGGCTTCGGGGAAGGGTTAGGTTTAGGGTTCGGGCTAGGGTTAGGGTTAGGGGACGGGGACGGTTTAGGGTCCAGGTGAGGGTACGGCAACGCTTTAGGGGGAGCGTGCGTGTGAGGGCGTGGGTTAGTGTTAGCGTACGGGTTAGGATTAGGGGACGGGTGAGGGTCAGGCTTCGGGGAAGGGTTAGGGTTAGGGTTCGGGCTAGGGTTAGGGTTACGGGACGGGGACGGTTTAGGGTCCAGGTGAGGGTACGGCAACGCTTTAGGGGGAGCGTGTGTGTGAGGGCGCGGGTTAGTTGTAGCGTACGGGTTCGGAGTAGGGGACGGTTGAGTGTCAGGCTTCGGGGAAGGGTTAGGTTTAGGGTTCGGCCTAGGGTTAGGGTTAGGGGACGGGGACGGTTTAGGGTCCAGGTGAGGGTATGGCCACACTTTAGGGGGAGCGTGCGTGTGAGGGCGAGGGTTAGTGTTAGCGTACGGGTTAGGATTAGGGGACGGGTGAGGGTCAGGCTTCGGGGAAGGGTTAGGGTTAGGGTTCGGGCTAGGGTTATGGTTAGGGGACGGGGACGGTTTAGGGTCCAGGT
This sequence comes from Stenella coeruleoalba, assembly GCF_951394435.1. Classification (NCBI taxonomy): domain Eukaryota; kingdom Metazoa; phylum Chordata; class Mammalia; order Artiodactyla; family Delphinidae; genus Stenella; species Stenella coeruleoalba. Next base: position 99,386 of record NW_027645888.1, on the reverse strand, counting down.
GAGGGTACGGCAACGCTTTAGGGGGAGCGTGCGTGTGAGGGCGCGGGTTAGTGTTAGCGTACGGGTTAGGATTAGGGGACGGGTGAGGGTCAGGCTTCGGGGAAGGGTTAGCGTTAGGGTTCGGGCTAGGGTTAGGGTTAGGGGACGGGGACGGTTTAGGGTCCAGGTGAGGGTACGGCAATGCTTTAGGGGGAGCGTGCGTGTGAGGGCGCGGGTTAGTGTTAGGGTACGGGTTAGGATTAGGGGACGGGTGAGGGTCAGGCTTCGGGGAAGGGTTAGGGTTAGGGTTCGGGCTAGGGTTAGGGTTAGGGGACGGGGACGGTTTAGGGTCCAGGTGAGGGTACGGCAACGCTGTAGGGGGATCGTGCGTGTGAGGGCACGGGTTAGTGTTAGCGTACGGGTTAGGATTAGGGGACGGGTGAGGGTCAGGCTTCGGGGAAGGGTTAGGGTTAGGGTTCGGGCTAGGGTTAGGGTTAGGGGACGGGGACGGTTTAGGGTCCAGGTGAGGGTGTGGCAACGCTTTAGGGGGAGCGTGCATGTGAGGGCGCGGGTTAGTGTTAGCGTACGGGTTAGGATTAGGGGACGGGTCAGGGTCAGGCTTCGGGGAAGGGTTAGGGTTAAGTTTCGGGCTAGGGTTAGGGTTAGGGGATGGGGACGGTTTAGGGTCCAGGTGAGGGTACGGCAACGCTTTAGGGGGAGCGTGCGTGTGAGGGCGCGGGTTAGTGTTAGCGTACGGGTTAGGATTAGGGGACGGGTGAGGGTCAGGCTTCGGGGAAGGGTTAGGGTTACGGTTCGGGCTAGGGTTAGGGTTAGGGGACGGGGACGGTTTAGGGTCCAGGTGAGGGTACGGCAACGCTTTAGGGGGAGCGTGCGTGTGAGGGCGCGGGTTAGTGTTAGCGTATGGTTTAGGATTAGGGGACGGGTGAGGGTCAGGCTTCGGGGAAGGGTTAGGGTTAGGGTTCGGGCTAGGGTTAGGGTTAGGGGACGGGGACGGTTTCGGGTCCAGGTGAGGGTACGGCAACGCTTTAGGGGGAGCGTGCGTGTGAGGGCGCGGGTTAGTGTTAGCGTACGGGTGAGGATTACGGGACGGGTGAGGGTCAGGCTTCGGGGAAGGGGTAGTGTTAGGGTTCGGGCTAGGGTTAGGGTTAGGGGACGGGGACGATTTAGGGTCCAGGTGAGTGTACGGCAACGCTTTAGGGGGAGCGTGCGTGTGAGGGCGCGGGTTAGTGTTAGCGTACGGGTTAGGATTAGGGGACGGGTGAGGGTCAGGCTTCGGGGAAGGGTTAGGGTTAGGGTTCGGGCTAGGGTTAGGGTTAGGGGACGGGGACGGTTTAGGGTCCAGGTGAGGGTACGGCAACGCTTTAGGGGGAGCGTGCGTGTGAGGGCGCGGGTTAGTGTTAGCGTACGGGTTAGGATTAGGGGACGGGTGAGGGTCAGGCTTCGGGGAAGGGTTAGGGTTACGGTTCAGGCTAGGGTTAGGGTTAGGGGACGGGGACGGTTTAGGGTCCAGGTGAGAGTACGGCAACGCTTTAGGGGGAGCGTGCGTGTGAGGGCGCGGGTTAGTGTTAGGGTATGGATTAGGATTAGGGGACGGGTGAGGGTCAGGCTTCGGGGAAGGGTTAGGGTTAGGGTTCGGGCTAGGGTTAGGGTTAGGGGACGGGGACGGTTTATGGTCCAGGTGAGGGTACGGCAACGCTTTAGGGGGAGCGTGCGTGTGAGGGCGCGGGTTAGTGTTAGCGTACGGGTTAGGATTAGGGGACGGGTGAGGGTCAGGCTTCGGGGAAGGGTTAGGGTTAGGGTTCGGGCTAGGGTTAGGGTTAGGGGACGGGGACGGTTTAGGGTCCAGGTGAGGGTACGGAAACGCTTTAGGGGGAGCGTGCGTGTGAGGGCGTGGGTTAGTGTTAGGGTACGGGTTAGGATTAGGGGACGGGTGAGCGTCAGGCTTCGAAGAAGGGTTAGGGTTAGGGTTCGGGCTAGGGTTAGGGTTAGGGGACGGGGACGGTTTAGGGTCCAGGTGAGGGTACGGCAACGCTTTAGGGGGAGCGTGCGTGTGAGGGCGCGGGTTAGTGTTAGCGTACGGGTTAGGATTAGGGGACGGATGAGGGTCAGGCTTCGGGGAAGGGTTAGGGTTAGGGTTCGGGCTAGGGTTAGGGTTAGGGGACGGGGACGGTTTAGGGTCCAGGTGAGGGTACGGCAACGCTTTAGGGGGAGCGTGCGTGTGAGGGCGCGGGTTAGTGTTAGGGTATGGGTTAGGATTAGGGGACGGGTGAGGGTCAGGCTTCGGGGAAGGGTTAGGGTTAGGGTTCGGGCTAGGGTTAGGGTTAGGGGACGGGGACGGTTTAGGGTCCAGGTGAGGGTACGGCAACGCTTTAGGGGGAGCGTGCGTGTGAGGGCGCGGGTTAGTGTTAGCGTACGGGTTAGGATTAGGGGACGGGTGAGGGTCAGGCTTCGGGGAAGGGTTAGTGTTAGGGTTCGGGCTAGGGTTAGGGTTAGGGGACGGGGACGATTTAGGGTCCAGGTGAGTGTACGGCAACGCTTTAGGGGGAGCGTGCGTGTGAGGGCGCGGGTTAGTGTTAGCGTACGGGTTAGGATTAGGGGACGGGTGAGGGTCAGGCTTCGGGGAAGGGTTAGGGTTAGGGTTCGGGCTAGGGTTAGGGTTAGGGGACGGGGACGGTTTAGGGTCCAGGTGAGGGTACGGCAATGCTTTAGGGGGAGCGTGCGTGTGAGGGCGCGGGTTAGTGTTAGCGTACGGGTTAGGATTAGGGGACGGGTGAGGGTCAGGCTTCGGGGAAGGGTTAGGGTTACGGTTCGGGCTAGGGTTAGGGTTAGGGGACGGGGACGGTTTAGGGTCCAGGTGAGAGTACGGCAACGCTTTAGGGGGAGCGTGCGTGTGAGGGCGCGGGTTAGTGTTAGGGTACGGGTTAGGATTAGGGGACGGGTGAGGGTCAGGCTTTGGAGAAGTGTTAGGGTTAGGGTTCGGGCTAGGGTTAGGGTTAGGGGACGGGGACGGTTTAGGGTCCAGGTGAGGGTACGGCAACGCTTTAGGGGGAGCGTGCATGTGAGGGCGCGGGTTAGTGTTAGCGTACGGGTTAGGATTAGGGGACGGATGAGGGTCAGGCTTCGGGGAAGTGTTAGGGTTAGGGTTCGGGCTAGGGTTAGGGTTAGGGGACGGGGACGGTTTAGGGTCCAGGTGAGGGTACGGCAATGCTTTAGGGGGAGCGTGCGTGTGAGGGCGCGGGTTAGTGTTAGCGTACGGGTTAGGATTAGGGGACGGGTGAGGGTCAGGCTTCGGGGAAGGGTTAGGGTTAGGGTTCGGGCTAGGGTTAGGGTTAGGGGACGAGGACGGTTTATGGTCCAGGTGAGGGTACGGCAATGCTTTAGGGGGAACGTGCGTGTGAGGGCACGCGATAGTGTTAGCGTACGGCTTAGGATTAAGGGACGGGTGAGGGTCAGGCTTCGGGGAAGGGTTAGGGTTAGGGTTCGGGCTAGGGTTAGGGTTAGGGGACGGGGACTTTTTAGGGTCCAGGTGAGGGAACGGCAACGCTTTAGGGGGAGCGTGCGTGTGAGGGCGCGGGTTAGTGTTAGCGTACGGGTTAGGATTAGGGGACGGGTGAGGGTCAGGCTTCGGGGAAGGGTTAGGGTTAGGGTTCGGGCTAGGGTTAGGGTTAGGGGACGGGGACGGTTTAGGGTCCAGGTGAGGGTACGGCAACGCTTTAGGGGGAGCGTGCATGTGAGGGCGCGGGTTAGTGTTAGGGTATGGGTTAGGATTAGGGGACGGGTGAGGGTCAGGCTTCGGGGAAGGGTTAGGGTTAGGGTTCGGGCTAGGGTTAGGGTTAGGGGACGGGGACGGTTTAGGGTCCAGGTGAGGGTACGGCAACGCTTTAGGGGGAGCGTGCGTGTGAGGGCGCGGGTTAGTGTTAGGGTACGGGTTAGGATTAGGGGACGGGTGAGGGTCAGGCTTCGGAGAAAGGTTAGGGTTAGGGTTCGGGCTAGGGTTAGGGTTAGGGGACGGGGACGGTTTAGGGTCCAGGTGAGGGTACGGCAACGCTTTAGGGGGAGCGTGCGTGTGAGGGCGCGGGTTAGTGTTAGCGTACGGGTTATGATTAGGGGACGGATGAGGGTCAGGCTTCGGGGAAGGGTTAGGGTTAGGGTTCGGGCTAGGGTTAGGGTTAGGGGACGGGGACAGTTTAGGGTCCAGGTGAGGGTACGGCAATGCTTTACGGGGAGCGTGCGTGTGAGGGCGCGGGTTAGTGTTAGCGTACGGGTTAGGATTAGGGGACGGGTGAGGGTCAGGCTTCGGGGAAGGGTTAGGGTTAGGGTTCGGGCTAGGGTTAGGGTTAGGGGACGGGGACGGTTTAGGGTCCAGTTGAGGGTACGGCAATGCTTTAGGGGGAGCGTGCGTGTGAGGGCGCGCGATAGTGTTAGCGTACGGCTTAGGATTAAGGGACGGGTGAGGGTCAGGCTTCGGGGAAGGGTTAGGGTTAGGGTTCGGGCTAGGGTTAGGGTTAGGGGACGGGGACGGTTTAGGGTCCAGGTGAGGGTACGGCAACGCTTTAGGGGGAGCGTGCATGTGAGGGCGCGGGTTAGTGTTAGGGTATGGGTTAGGATTAGGGGACGGGTGAGGGTCAGGCTTCGGGGAAGGGTTAGGGTTAGGGTTCGGGCTAGGGTTAGGGTTAGGGGACGGGGACGGTTTAGGGTCCAGGTGAGGGTACGGCAACGCTTTAGGGGGAGCGTGCGTGTGAGGGCGCGGGTTAGTGTTAGCGTACGGGTTAGGATTAGGGGACGGGTGAGGGTCAGGCTTCGGGGAAGGGTTAGTGTTAGGGTTCGGGCTAGGGTTAGGGTTAGGGGACGGGGACGATTTAGGGTCCAGGTGAGTGTACGGCAACGCCTTAGGGGGAGCGTGCGTGTGAGGGCGCGGGTTAGTGTTAGCGTACGGGTTAGGATTAGGGGACGGGTGAGGGTCAGGCTTCGGGGAAGGGTTAGGGTTAGGGTTCGGGCTAGGGTTAGGGTTAGGGGACGGGGACGGTTTAGGGTCCAGGTGAGGGTACGGCAACGCTTTAGGGGGAGCGTGCGTGTGAGGGCGCGGGTTAGTGTTAGCGTACGGGTTAGGATTAGGGGACGGGTGAGGGTCAGGCTTCGGGGAAGGGTTAGGGTTAGGGTTCGGGCTAGGGTTAGGGTTAGGGGACGGGGACGGTTTAGGGTCCAGGTGAGGGTACGGCAACGCTTTAGGGGGAGCGTGCGTGTGAGGGCGCGGGTTAGTGTTAGCGTACGGGTTAGGATTAGGGGACGGGTGAGGGTCAGGCTTCGGGGAAGGGTTAGGGTTAGGGTTCGGGCTAGGGTTATGGTTAGGGGACGGGGACGGTTTAGGGTCCAGGTGAGGGTATGGCAACGCTTTAGGGGGAGCGTGCGTGTGAGGGCGCGGGTTAGTGTTAGCGTATGGTTTAGGATTAGGGGACGGGTGAGGGTCAAGCTCGGGGAAGGGTTAGGGTTAGGGTTCGGGCTAGGGTTAGGGTTAGGGGACGGGGACGGTTTCGGGTCCAGGTGAGGGTACGGCAACGCTTTAGGGGGAGAGTGCGTGTGAGGGCGCAGGTTAATGTTAGCGTACGGGTGAGGATTACGGGACGGGTGAGTGTCAGGCTTCGGGGTAGGTTTAGGGTTAGGGTTCGGGCTAGGGTTAGGGTTAAGGGGCGGGGACGGTTTAGGGTCCAGGTGAGGGTACGGCAACGCTTTAGGGGGAGCGTGCGTGTGAGGGCGCGGGTTAGTGTTAGTGTACGGGTTAGGATTAGTGGATGGGTGAGGGTCAGGCTTCGGGGAAGGGTTAGGGTTAGGGTTCGGGCTAGGGTTAGGGTTAGGGGAAGTGGACGGTTTAGGGTCCAGGTGAGGGTACGGCAACGCTTTAGGTGGAGCGTGCGTGTGAGGGCGCGGGTTAGTGTTATTGTACGGGTTAGGATTAGGGGACGGGTGAGGGTCACGCTTCGGGGAAGGGTTAGGGTTAGGGTTCGGGCTAGGGTTAGGGTTAGGGGACGGGGACGGTTTAGGGTCCAGGTGAGTGTACGGCAACGCTTTAGGGGGAGCGTGCGTGTGAGGGCGTGGGTTAGTGTTAGCGTACGGGTTAGGATTAGTGGATGGGTGAGGGTCAGGCTTCGGGGAAGGGTTTGGGTTAGGGTTCGGGCTAGGGTTAGGGTTAGGGGACGTGGACGGTTTAGGGTCCAGGTGAGGGTACGGCAACGCTTTAGGGGGAGCGTGCGTGTCAGGGCGCGGGGTAGTGTTAGCGTACGGGTTAGGATTAGGGGACGGGTGAGGGTCAGGCTTCGGGGAAGGGTTAGGGTTAGGGTTCGGGCTAGGGTTAGGGTTAGGGGACAGGGACGGTTTAGGGTCCAGGTGAGTGTACGGCAACGCTTTAGGGGGAGCGTGCGTGTGAGGGCGCGGGTTAGTGTTAGTGTACGGGTTAGGATTAGGGGACGGGTGAGGGTCAGGTTTCGGGGAAGGGTTAGGGTTAGGGTTCGGGCTAGGGTTAGGGTTACGGGACGGGGACGGTTTAGGGTCCAGGTGAGGGTACGGCAACGCTTTAGGGGGAGCGTGCGTGTGAGGGCGCGGGTTAGTGTTACGGTATGGGTTAGGATTAGGGGACGGGTGAGGGTTAGGCTTCGGGTAAGGGTTAGGGTTAGGGTTCGGGCTAGGGTTAGGGTTAGGGGACGGGGACGGTTTCGGGTCCAGGTGAGGGTACGGCAACGCTTTAGGGGGAGCGTGCGTGTGAGGGCGCGGGTTAGTGTTAGCGTACAGGTTAGGATTAGGGGACGGGTGAGGGTCAGGCTTCGGGGAAGGGTTAGGGTTAGGGTTCGGGCTAGGTTTAGGGTTAGGGGACGGGGACGGTTTAGGGTCCAGGTGAGGGTACGGCAATGCTTTAGGGGGAGCGTGCGTGTGAGGGCGCGCGATAGTGTTAGCGTACGGCTTAGGATTAAGGGACGTGTGAGGGTCAGGCTTCGGGGAAGGGTTAGCGTTAGGGTTCGGGCTAGGGTTAGGGTTAGGGGACGGGGACGGTTTAGGGTCCAGGTGAGGGTACGGCAACGCTTTAGGGGGAGCGTGCGTGTGAGGGCGCGGGTTAGTGTTAGGGTATGGGTTAGGATTAGGGGACGGGTGAGGGTCAGGCTTCGGGGAAGGGTTAGGGTTAGGGTTCGGGCTAGGGTTAGGGTTAGGGGACGGGGACGGTTTAGGGTCCAGGTGAGGGTACGGCAACGCTTTAGGGGGAGCGTGCGTGTGAGGGCGCGGGTTAGTGTTAGCGTATGGTTTAGGATTAGGGGACGGGTGAGGGTCAGGCTTCGGGGAAGGGTTAGGGTTAGGGTTCGGGCTAGGGTTAGGGTTAGGGGACGGGGACAATTTAGGGTCCAGGTGAGGGTACGGCAACGCTTTAGGGGGAGCGTGCGTGTGAGGGCGCGGGTTAGTGTTAGGGTACGGGTTAGGAATAGGGGACGGGTGAGGGTCAGGCTTCGGGGAAGGGTTAGGGTTAGGGTTCGGGCTAGGGTTAGGGTTAGGCGACGGGGACGGTTTAGGGTCCAGGTGAGGGTACGGCAATGCTTTAGGGGGAGCGTGCGTGTGAGGGCGCGCGATAGTGTTAGCGTACGGCTTAGGATTAAGGGACGTGTGAGGGTCAGGCTTCGGGGAAGGGTTAGGGTTAGGGTTCGGGCTAGGGTTAGGGTTAGGGGACGGGGACGGTTTAGGGTCCAGGTGAGGGTATGGCAACGCTTTAGGGGGAGCATGCGTGTGAGGGCGCGGGTTAGTGTTAGCGTACGGGTTAGGATTAGGGGACGGGTGAGGGTCAGGCTTCGGGGAAGGGTTAGGGTTAGGGTTCGGGCTAGGGTTAGGGTTAGGGGACGGGGACGGTTTAGGGTCCAGGTGAGGGTATGGCAACGCTTTAGGGGGAGCGTGCGTGTGAGGGCGCGGGTTAGTGTTAGCGTACGGGTTAGGATTAGGGGACGGGTGAGGGTCAGGCTTCGGGGAAGGGTTAGTGTTAGGGTTCGGGCTAGGGTTAGGGTTAGGGGACGGGGACGATTTAGGGTCCAGGTGAGTGTACGGCAACGCTTTAGGGGGAGAGTGCGTGTGAGGGCGCGGGTTAGTGTTAGCGTACGGGTTAGGATTAGGGGACGGGTGAGGGTCAGGCTTCGGGGAAGGGTTAGGGTTAGGGTTCGGGCTAGGGTTAGGGTTAGGGGACGGGGACGGTTTAGGGTCCAGGTGAGGGTACGGCAATGCTTTAGGGGGAGCGTGCGTGTGAGGGCGCGGGTTAGTGTTAGCGTACGGGTTAGGATTAGGGGACGGGTGAGGGTCAGGCTTCGGGGAAGGGTTAGGGTTACGGTTCGGGCTAGGGTTAGGGTTAGGGGACGGGGACGGTTTAGGGTCCAGGTGAGAGTACGGCAACGCTTTAGGGGGAGCGTGCGTGTGAGGGCGCGGGTTAGTCTTAGGGTATGGATTAGGATTAGGGGACGGGTGAGGGTCAGGCTTCGGGGAAGGGTTAGGGTTAGGGTTCGGGCTAGGGTTAGGGTTAGGGGACGGGGACGGTTTATGGTCCAGGTGAGGGTACGGCAACGCTTTAGGGGGAGCGTGCGTGTGAGGGCGCGGGTTAGTGTTAGCGTACGGGTTAGGATTAGGGGACGGGTGAGGGTCAGGCTTCGGGGAAGGGTTAGGGTTAGGGTTCGGGCTAGGGTTAGGGTTAGGGGACGGGGACGGTTTAGGGTCCAGGTGAGGGTACGGCAACGCTTTAGGGGGAGCGTGCGTGTGAGGGCGCGGGTTAGTGTTATTGTACGGGTTAGGATTATGGGACGGGTGAGGGTCAGGCTTCGGAGAAGGGTTAGGGTTAGGGTTCGGGCTAGGGTTAGGGTTAGGGGACGGGGACGGTTTAGGGTCCAGGTGAGGGTACGGCAACGCTTTAGGGGGAGCGTGCGTGTGAGGGCGCAGGTTAGTGTTAGCGTACGGGTTAGGATTAGGGGACGGGTGAGGGTCAGGCTTCGGAGAAGGGTTTGGGTTAGGGTTCGGGCTAGGGTTAGGGTTAGGGGACGTGGACGGTTTAGGGTCCAGGTGAGGGTACGGCAACGCTTTAGGGGGAGCGTGCGTGTGAGGGCGCGGGGTAGTGTTAGCGTACGGGTTAGGATTAGGGGACGGGTGAGGGTCAGGCTTCGGGGAAGGGTTAGGGTTAGGGTTCGGGCTAGGGTTAGGGTTAGGGGACAGGGACTGTTTAGGGTCCAGGTGAGTGTACGGCAACGCTTTAGGGGGAGCGTGCGTGTGAGGGCGCGGGTTAGTGTTAGTGTACGGGTTAGGATTAGGGGACGGGTGAGGGTCAGGTTTCGGGGAAGGGTTAGGGTTAGGGTTCGGGCTAGGGTTAGGGTTACGGGACGGGGACGGTTTAGGGTCCAGGTGAGGGTACGGCAACGCTTTAGGGGGAGCGTGCGTGTGAGGGCGCGGGTTAGTGTTAGGGTATGGGTTAGGATTAGGGGACGGGTGAGGGTTAGGCTTCGGGTAAGGGTTAGGGTTAGGGTTCGGGCTAGGGTTAGGGTTAGGGGACGGGGACGGTTTCGGGTCCAGGTGAGGGTACGGCAACGCTTTAGGGGGAGCGTGCGTGTGAGGGCGCGGGTTAGTGTTAGCGTACAGGTTAGGATTAGGGGACGGGTGAGGGTCAGGCTTCGGGGAAGGGTTAGGGTTAGGGTTCGGGCTAGGGTTAGGGTTAGGGGACGGGGACGGTTTAGGGTCCAGGTGAGGGTATGGCAACGCTTTAGGGGGAGCGTGCGTGTGAGGGCGCGGGTTAGTGTTAGCGTACGGGTTAGGATTAGGGGACGGGTGAGGGTCAGGCTTCGGGGAAGGGTTAGTGTTAGGGTTCGGGCTAGGGTTAGGGTTAGGGGACGGGGACGATTTAGGGTCCAGGTGAGTGTACGGCAACGCTTTAGGGGGAGCGTGCGTGTGAGGGCGCGGGTTAGTGTTAGCGTACGGGTTAGGATTAGGGGACGGGTGAGGGTCAGGCTTCGGGGAAGGGTTAGGGTTAGGGTTCGGGCTAGAGTTAGGGTTAGGGGACGGGGACGGTTTAGGGTCCAGGTGAGGGTACGGCAATGCTTTAGGGGGAGCGTGCGTGTGAGGGCGCGGGTTAGTGTTAGCGTACGGGTTAGGATTAGGGGACGGGTGAGGGTCAGGCTTCGGGGAAGGGTTAGGGTTACGGTTCGGGCTAGGGTTAGGGTTAGGGGACGGGGACGGTTTAGGGTCCAGGTGAGAGTACGGCAACGCTTTAGGGGGAGCGTGCGTGTGAGGGCGCGGGTTAGTCTTAGGGTATGGATTAGGATTAGGGGACGGGTGAGGGTCAGGCTTCGGGGAAGGGTTAGGGTTAGGGTTCGGGCTAGGGTTAGGGTTAGGGGACGGGGACGGTTTATGGTCCAGGTGAGGGTACGGCAACGCTTTAGGGGGAGCGTGCGTGTGAGGGCGCGGGTTAGTGTTAGCGTACGGGTTAGGATTAGGGGACGGGTGAGGGTCAGGCTTCGGGGAAGGGTTAGGGTTAGGGTTCGGGCTAGGGTTAGGGTTAGGGGACGGGGACGGTTTAGGGTCCAGGTGAGGGTACGGCAACGCTTTAGGGGGAGCGTGCGTGTGAGGGCGCGGGTTAGTGTTAGGGTACGGGTTAGGATTAGGGGACGGGTGAGGGTCAGGCTTCGGAGAAGGGTTAGGGTTAGGGTTCGGGCTAGGGTTAGGGTTAGGGGCCGGGGACGGTTTAGGGTCCAGGTGAGGGTACGGCAACGCTTTAGGGGGAGCGTGCGTGTGAGGGCGCGGGTTAGTGTTAGCGTACGGGTTATGATTAGGGGACGGATGAGGGTCAGGCTTCGGGGAAGGGTTAGGGTTAGGGTTCGGGCTAGGGTTAGGGTTAGGGGACGGGGACAGTTTAGGGTCCAGGTGAGGGTACGGCAATCCTTTACGGGGAGCGTGCGTGTGAGGGCGCGGGTTAGTGTTAGCGTACGGGTTAGGATTAGGGGACGGGTGAGGGTCAGGCTTCGGGGAAGGGTTAGGGTTAGGGTTCGGGCTAGGGTTAGGGTTAGGGGACGGGGACGGTTTAGGGTCCAGTTGAGGGTACGGCAATGCTTTAGGGGGAGCGTGCGTGTGAGGGCGCGCGATAGTGTTAGCGTACGGCTTAGGATTAAGGGACGGGTGAGGGTCAGGCTTCGGGGAAGGGTTAGGGTTAGGGTTCGGGCTAGGGTTAGGGTTAGGGGACGGGGACGGTTTAGGGTCCAGGTGAGGGTACGGCAACGCTTTAGGGGGAGCGTGCATGTGAGGGCGCGGGTTAGTGTTAGGGTATGGGTTAGGATTAGGGGACGGGTGAGGGTCAGGCTTCGGGGAAGGGTTAGGGTTAGGGTTCGGGCTAGGGTTAGGGTTAGGGGACGGGAACGGTTTAGGTTCCAGGTGAGGGTACGGCAACGCTTTAGGGGGAGCGTGCGTGTGAGGGCGCGGGTTAGTGTTAGCGTACGGGTTAGGATTAGGGGACGGGTGAGGGTCAGGCTTCGGGGAAGGGTTAGTGTTAGGGTTCGGGCTAGGGTTAGGGTTAGGGGACGGGGACGATTTAGGGTCCAGGTGAGTGTACGGCAACGCTTTAGGGGGAGCGTGCGTGTGAGGGCGCGGGTTAGTGTTAGCGTACGGGTTAGGATTAGGGGACGGGTGAGGGTCAGGCTTCGGGGAAGGGTTAGGGTTAGGGTTCGGGCTAGGGTTAGGGTTAGGGGACGGGGACGGTTTAGGGTCCAGGTGAGGGTACGGCAACGCTTTAGGGGGAGCGTGCGTGTGAGGGCGCGGGTTAGTGTTAGCGTACGGGTTAGGATTAGGGGACGGGTGAGGGTCAGGCTTCGGGGAAGGGTTAGGGTTAGGGTTCGGGCTAGGGTTAGGGTTAGGGGACGGGGACGGTTTAGGGTCCAGGTGAGGGTACGGCAATGCTTTAGGGGGAGCGTGCGTGTGAGGGCGCGGGTTAGTGTTAGCGTACGGGTTAGGATTAGGGGACGGGTGAGGGTCAGGCTTCGGGGAAGGGTTAGGGTTACGGTTCGGGCTAGGGTTAGGGTTAGGGGACGGGGACGGTTTAGGGTCCAGGTGAGAGTACGGCAACGCTTTAGGGGGAGCGTGCGTGTGAGGGCGCGGGTTAGTCTTAGGGTATGGATTAGGATTAGGGGACGGGTGAGGGTCAGGCTTCGGGGAAGGGTTAGGGTTAGGGTTCGGGCTAGGGTTAGGGTTAGGGGACGGGGACGGTTTATGGTCCAGGTGAGGGTACGGCAACGCTTTAGGGGGAGCGTGCGTGTGAGGGCGCGGGTTAGTGTTAGCGTACGGGTTAGGATTAGGGGACGGGTGAGGGTCAGGCTTCGGGGAAGGGTTAGGGTTAGGGTTCGGGCTAGGGTTAGGGTTAGGGGACGGGGACGGTTTAGGGTCCAGGTGAGGGTACGGCAACGCTTTAGGGGGAGCGTGCGTGTGAGGGCGCGGGTTAGTGTTAGGGTACGGGTTAGGATTAGGGGACGGGTGAGGGTCAGGCTTCGGAGAAGGGTTAGGGTTAGGGTTCGGGCTAGGGTTAGGGTTAGGGGACGGGGACGGTTTAGGGTCCAGGTGAGGGTACGGCAACGCTTTAGGGGGAGCGTGCGTGTGAGGGCGCGGGTTAGTGTTAGCGTACGGGTTATGATTAGGGGACGGATGAGGGTCAGGCTTCGGGGAAGGGTTAGGGTTAGGGTTCGGGCTAGGGTTGGGGTTAGGGGACGGGGACAGTTTAGGGTCCAGGTGAGGGTACGGCAATGCTTTACGGGGAGCGTGCGTGTGAGGGCGCGGGTTAGTGTTAGCGTACGGGTTAGGATTAGGGGACGGGTGAGGGTCAGGCTTCGGGGAAGGGTTAGGGTTAGGGTTCGGGCTAGGGTTAGGGTTAGGGGACGGGGACGGTTTAGGGTCCAGTTGAGGGTACGGCAATGCTTTAGGGGGAGCGTGCGTGTGAGGGCGCGCGATAGTGTTAGCGTACGGCTTAGGATTAAGGGACGGGTGAGGGTCAGGCTTCGGGGAAGGGTTAGGGTTAGGGTTCGGGCTAGGGTTAGGGTTAGGGGACGGGGATGGTTTAGGGTCCAGGTGAGGGTACGGCAACGCTTTAGGGGGCGCGTGCATGTGAGGGCGCGGGTTAGTGTTAGGGTATGGGTTAGGATTAGGGGACGGGTGAGGGTCAGGCTTCGGGGAAGGGTTAGGGTTAGGGTTCGGGCTAGGGTTAGGGTTAGGGGACGGGGACGGTTTCGGGTCCAGGTGAGGGTACGGCAACGCTTTAGGGGGAGCGTGCGTGTGAGGGCGCGGGTTAGTGTTAGCGTACGGGTTAGGATTAGGGGACGGGTGAGGGTCAGGCTTCGGGGAAGGGTTAGTGTTAGGGTTCGGGCTAGGGTTAGGGTTAGGGGACGGGGACGATTTAGGGTCCAGGTGAGTGTACGGCAACGCTTTAGGGGGAGCGTGCGTGTGAGGGCGCGGGTTAGTGTTAGCGTACGGGTTAGGATTAGGGGACGGGTGAGGGTCAGGCTTCGGGGAAGGGTTAGGGTTAGGGTTCGGGCTAGGGTTAGGGTTAGGGGACGGGGACGGTTTAGGGTCCAGGTGAGGGTACGGCAATGCTTTAGGGGGAGCGTGCGTGTGAGGGCGCGGGTTAGTGTTAGCGTACGGGTTAGGATTAGGGGACGGGTGAGGGTCAGGCTTCGGGGAAGGGTTAGGGTTAGGGTTCGGGCTAGGGTTAGGGTTAGGGGACGGGGACGGTTTAGGGTCCAGGTGAGGGTACGGCAATGCTTTAGGGGGAGCGTGCGTGTGAGGGCGCGGGTTAGTGTTAGCGTACGGGTTAGGATTAGGGGACGGGTGAGGGTCAGGCTTCGGGGAAGGGTTAGGGTTACGGTTCGGGCTAGGGTTAGGGTTAGGGGACGGGGACGGTTTAGGGTCCAGGTGAGAGTACGGCAACGCTTTAGGGGGAGCGTGCGTGTGAGGGCGCGGGTTAGTCTTAGGGTATGGATTAGGATTAGGGGACGGGTGAGGGTCAGGCTTCGGGGAAGGGTTAGGGTTAGGGTTCGGGCTAGGGTTAGGGTTAGGGGACGGGGACGGTTTATGGTCCAGGTGAGGGTACGGCAACGCTTTAGGGGGAGCGTGCGTGTGAGGGCGCGGGTTAGTGTTAGCGTACGGGTTAGGATTAGGGGACGGGTGAGGGTCAGGCTTCGGGGAAGGGTTAGGGTTAGGGTTCGGGCTAGGGTTAGGGTTAGGGGACGGGGACGGTTTAGGGTCCAGGTGAGGGTACGGCAACGCTTTAGGGGGAGCGTGCGTGTGAGGGCGCGGGTTAGTGTTAGGGTACGGGTTAGGATTAAGGGACGGGTGAGGGTCAGGCTTCGGAGAAGGGTTAGGGTTAGGGTTCGGGCTAGGGTTAGGGTTAGGGGACGGGGACGGTTTAGGGTCCAGGTGAGGGTACGGCAACGCTTTAGGGGGAGCGTGCGTGTGAGGGCGCGGGTTAGTGTTAGCGTACGGGTTATGATTATGGGACGGATGAGGGTCAGGCTTCGGGGAAGGGTTAGGGTTAGTGTTCGGGCTAGGGTTAGGGTTAGGGGACGGGGACAGTTTAGGGTCCAGGTGAGGGTACGGCAATCCTTTACGGGGAGCGTGCGTGTGAGGGCGCGGGTTAGTGTTAGCGTACGGGTTAGGATTAGGGGACGGGTGAGGGTCAGGCTTCGGGGAAGGGTTAGGGTTAGGGTTCGGGCTAGGGTTAGGGTTAGGGGACGGGGACGGTTTAGGGTCCAGTTGAGGGTACGGCAATGCTTTAGGGGGAGCGTGCGTGTGAGGGCGCGCGATAGTGTTAGCGTACGGCTTAGGATTAAGGGACGGGTGAGGGTCAGGCTTCGGGGAAGGGTTAGGGTTAGGGTTCGGGCTAGGGTTAGGGTTAGGGGACGGGGACGGTTTAGGGTCCAGGTGAGGGTACGGCAACGCTTTAGGGGGAGCGTGCATGTGAGGGCGCGGGTTAGTGTTAGGGTATGGGTTAGGATTAGGGGACGGGTGAGGGTCAGGCTTCGGGGAAGGGTTAGGGTTAGGGTTCGGGCTAGGGTTAGGGTTAGGGGACGGGGACGGTTTAGGGTCCAGGTGAGGGTACGGCAACGCTTTAGGGGGAGCGTGCGTGTGAGGGCGCGGGTTAGTGTTAGCGTACGGGTTAGGATTAGGGGACGGGTGAGGGTCAGGCTTCGGGGAAGGGTTAGTGTTAGGGTTCGGGCTAGGGTTAGGGTTAGGGGACGGGGACGATTTAGGGTCCAGGTGAGTGTATGGCAACGCTTTAGGGGGAGCGTGCGTGTGAGGGCGCGGGTTAGTGTTAGCGTACGGGTTAGGATTAGGGGACGGGTGAGGGTCAGGCTTCGGGGAAGGGTTAGGGTTAGGGTTCGGGCTAGGGTTAGGGTTAGGGGACGGGGACGGTTTAGGGTGCAGGTGAGGGTACGGCAACGCTTTAGGGGGAGCGTGCGTGTGAGGGCGCGGGTTAGTGTTAGCGTACGGGTTAGGATTAGGGGACGGGTGAGGGTCAGGCTTCGGGGAAGGGTTAGGGTTAGGGTTCGGGCTAGGGTTAGGGTTAGGGGACGGGGACGGTTTAGGGTCCAGGTGAGGGTACGGCAACGCTTTAGGGGGAGCGTGCGTGTGAGGGCGCGGGTTAGTGTTAGCGTACGGGTTAGGATTAGGGGACGGGTGAGGGTCAGGCTTCGGGGAAGGGTTAGGGTTACGGTTCGGGCTAGGGTTATGGTTAGGGGACGGGGACGGTTTAGGGTCCAGGTGAGGGTATGGCAACGCTTTAGGGGGAGCGTGCGTGTGAGGGCGCGGGTTAGTGTTAGCGTATGGTTTAGGATTAGGGGACGGGTGAGGGTCAAGCTCGGGGAAGGGTTAGGGTTAGGGTTCGGGCTAGGGTTAGGGTTAGGGGACGGGGACGGTTTCGGGTCCAGGTGAGGGTACGGCAACGCTTTAGGGGGAGAGTGCGTGTGAGGGCGCAGGTTAATGTTAGCGTACGGGTGAGGATTACGGGACGGGTGAGTGTCAGGCTTCGGGGTAGGGTTAGGGTTAGGGTTCGGGCTAGGGTTAGGGTTAAGGGGCGGGGACGGTTTAGGGTCCAGGTGAGGGTACGGCAACGCTTTAGGGGGAGCGTGCGTGTGAGGGCGCGGGTTAGTGTTAGCGTACGGGTTAGGATTAGTGGATGGGTGAGTGTCAGGCTTCGGGGAAGGGTTAGGGTTAGGGTTCGGGCTAGGGTTAGGGTTAGGGGAAGTGGACGGTTTAGGGTCCATGTGAGGGTACGGCAACGCTTTAGGTGGAGCGTGCGTGTGAGGGCGCGGGTTAGTGTTATTGTACGGGTTAGGATTAGGGGACGGGTGAGGGTCACGCTTCGGGGAAGGGTTAGGGTTAGGGTTCGGGCTAGGGTTAGGGTTAGGGGACGGGGACGGTTTAGGGTCCAGGTGAGTGTACGGCAACGCTTTAGGGGGAGCGTGCGTGTGAGGGTGTGGGTTAATTTTAGCGTACGGGTTAGGATTAGTGGATGTGTGAGGGTCAGGCTTCGGGGAAGGGTTTGGGTTAGGGTTCGGGCTAGGGTTAGGGTTAGGGGACGTGGACGGTTTAGGGTCCAGGTGAGGGTACGGCAACGCTTTAGGGGGAGCGTGCGTGTGAGGGCGCGGGGTAGTGTTAGCGTACGGGTTAGGATTAGGGGACGGGTGAGGGTCAGGCTTCGGGGAAGGGTTAGGGTTAGGGTTCGGGCTAGGGTTAGGGTCAGGGGACGGGGACGGTTTAGGGTCCAGGTGAGGGTACGGCAACGCTTTAGGGGGAGCGTGCGTGTGAGGGCGCGGGTTAGTGTTAGTGTACGGGTTAGGATTAGGGGACGGGTGAGGGTCAGGTTTCGGGGAAGGGTTAGGGTTAGGGTTCGGGCTAGGGTTAGGGTTACGGGACGGGGACGGTTTAGGGTCCAGGTGAGGGTACGGCAACGCTTTAGGGGGAGCGTGCGTGTGAGGGCGTGGGTTAGTGTTAGGGTATGGGTTAGGATTAGGGGACGGGTGAGGTTTAGGCTTCGGGGAAGGGTTAGGGTTAGGGTTCGGGCTAGGGTTAGGGTTAGGGGACGGGGACGGTTTCGGGTCCAGGTGAGGGTACGGCAACGCTTTAGGGGGAGCGTGCGTGTGAGGGCGCGGGTTAGTGTTAGCGTACAGGTTAGGATTAGGGGACGGGTGAGGGTCAGGCTTCGGGGAAGGGTTAGGGTTAGGGTTCGGGCTAGGGTTAGGGTTAGGGGACGGGGACGGTTTAGGGTCCAGGTGAGGGTACGGCAATGCTTTAGGGGGAGCGTGCGTGTGAGGGCGCGCGATAGTGTTAGCGTACGGCTTAGGATTAAGGGACGTGTGAGGGTCAGGCTTCGGGGAAGGGTTAGGGTTAGGGTTCGGGCTAGGGTTAGGGTTAGGGGACGGGGACGGTTTAGGGTCCAGGTGAGGGTACGGCAACGCTTTAGGGGGAGCGTGCGTGTGAGGGCGCGGGTTAGTGTTAGGGTATGGGTTAGGATTAGGGGACGGGTGAGGGTCAGGCTTCGGGGAAGGGTTAGTGTTAGGGTTCGGGCTAGGGTTAGGGTTAGGGGACGGGGACGGTTTAGGGTCCAGGTGAGGGTACGGCAACGCTTTAGGGGGAGCGTGCGTGTGAGGGCGCTGGTTAGTGTTACCGTACGGGTTAGGATTAGGGGACGGGTGAGGGTCAGGCTTCGGGGAAGGGTTAGGGTTAGGGTTCGGGCTAGGGTTAGGGTTAGGGGACGGGGACGGTTTAGGGTCCAGGTGAGGGTACGGCAACGCTTTAGGGGGAGCGTGCGTGTGAGGGCGCGGGTTAGTGTTAGCGTACGGGTTAGGATTAGGGGACGGGTGAGGGTCAGGCTTCGGGGAAGGGTTAGGGTTAGGGTTCGGGCTAGGGTTAGGGTTAGGGGACGGGGACGGTTTAGGGTCCAGGTGAGGGTACGGCAACGCTTTAGGGGGAGCGTGCGTGTGAGGGCGCGGGTTAGTGTTAGCGTACGGGTTAGGATTAGGGGACGGGTGAGGGTCAGGCTTCGGGGAAGGGTTAGTGTTAGGGTTCGGGCTAGGGTTAGGGTTAGGGGACGGGGACGATTTAGGGTCCAGGTGAGTGTACGGCAACGCTTTAGGGGGAGCGTGCGTGTGAGGGCGCGGGTTAGTGTTAGCGTACGGGTTAGGATTAGGGGACGGGTGAGGGTCAGGCTTCGGGGAAGGGTTAGGGTTAGGGTTCGTGCTAGGGTTAGGGTTAGGGGACGGGGACGGTTTAGGGTCCAGGTGAGGGTACGGCAATGCTTTAGGGGGAGCGTGCGTGTGAGGGCGCGGGTTAGTGTTTGCGTACGGGTTAGGATTAGGGGACGGGTGAGGGTCAGGCTTCGGGGAAGGTTTAAGGTTAGGGTTCGGGCTAGGGTTAGGGTTAGGGGACGGGGACGGTTTAGGGTCCAGGTGAGGGTACGGCAATGCTTTAGGGGGAGCGTGCGTGTGAGGGCGCGCGATAGTGTTAGCGTACGGCTTAGGATTAAGGGACGGGTAAGGGTCAGGCTTCGGGGAAGGGTTAGGGTTAGGGTTCGGGCTAGGGTTAGGGTTAGGGGACGGGGACGGTTTAGGGTCCAGGTGAGGGTACGGCAATGCTTTAGGGGGAGCGTGCGTGTGAGGGCGCGGGTTAGTGTTAGGGTATGGGTTAGGATTAGGGGACGGGTGAGGGTCAGGCTTCGGGGAAGGGTTAGTGTTAGGGTTCGGGTTAGGGTTAGGGTTAGGGGACGGGGACGGTTTAGGGTCCAGGTGAGGGTACGGCAACGCTTTAGGGGGAGCGTGCGTGTGAGGGCGCGGGTTAGTGTTAGCGTACGGGTTAGGATTACGGGACGGGTGAGGGTCAGGCTTCGGGGAAGGGTTAGGGTTAGGGTTCGGGCTAGGGTTAGGGTTAGGGGACGGGGATGGTTTAGGGTCCAGGTGAGGGTACGGCAACGCTTTAGGGGGAGCGTGCGTGTGAGGGCGCGGGTTAGTGTTAGCGTACGGGTTAGGATTAGGGGCCGGGTGAGGGTCAGGCTTCGGGGTAGGGTTAGGGTTAGGGTTCGGGCTAGGGTTAGGGTTAAGGGGCGGGGACGGTTTAGGGTCCAGGTGAGGGTACGGCAACGCTTTAGGGGGAGCGTGCGTGTGAGGGCGCGGGTTAGTGTTAGGGTATGGATTAGGATTAGGGGACGGGTGAGGGTCAGGCTTCGGGGAAGGGTTAGGGTTAGGGTTCGGGCTAGGGTTAGGGTTAGGGGACGGGGACGGTTTATGGTCCAGGTGAGGGTACGGCAACGCTTTAGGGGGAGCGTGCGTGTGAGGGCGCGGGTTAGTGTTAGCGTACGGGTTAGGATTAGGGGACGGGTGAGGGTCAGGCTTCGGGGAAGGGTTAGGGTTAGGGTTCGGGCTAGGGTTAGGGTTAGGGGACGGGGACGGTTTAGGGTCCAGGTGAGGGTACGGCAACGCTTTAGGGGGAGCGTGCGTGTGAGGGCGCGGGTTAGTGTTAGGGTACGGGTTAGGATTAGGGGACGGGTGAGGGTCAGGCTTCGGAGAAGGGTTAGGGTTAGGGTTCGGGCTAGGGTTAGGGTTAGGGGACGGGGACGGTTTAGGGTCCAGGTGAGGGTACGGTAACGCTTTAGGGGGAGCGTGCGTGTGAGGGCGCGGGTTAGTGTTAGCGTACGGGTTAGGATTAGGGGACGGATGAGGGTCAGGCTTCGGGGAAGGGTTAGGGTTAGGGTTCGGGCTAGGGTTAGGGTTAGGGGACGGGGACGGTTTAGGGTCCAGGTGAGGGTACGGCAATGCTTTAGGGGGAGCGTGCGTGTGAGGGCGCGGGTTAGTGTTAGCGTACGGGTTAGGATTAGGGGACGGGTGAGGGTCAGGCTTCGGGGAAGGGTTAAGGTTAGGGTTCGGGCTAGGGTTAGGGTTAGGGGACGGGGACGGTTTAGGGTCCAGGTGAGGGTACGGCAATGCTTTAGGGGGAGCGTGCGTGTGAGGGCGCGCGATAGTGTTAGCGTACGGCTTAGGATTAAGGGACGGGTAAGGGTCAGGCTTCGGGGAAGTGTTAGGGTTAGGGTTTGGGCTAGGGTTAGGGTTAGGGGACGGGGACGGTTTAGGGTCCAGGTGAGGGTACGGCAACGCTTTAGGGGGAGCGTGCGTGTGAGGGCGCGGGTTAGTGTTAGGGTATGGGTTAGGATTAGGGGACGGGTGAGGGTCAGGCTTCGGGGAAGGTTTAGTGTTAGGGTTCGGGTTAGGGTTAGGGTTAGGGGACGGGGACGGTTTAGGGTCCAGGTGAGGGTACGGCAACGCTTTAGGGGGAGCGTGCGTGTGAGGGCGCGGGTTAGTGTTAGCGTACGGGTTAGGATTACGGGACGGGTGAGGGTCAGGCTTCGGGGAAGGGTTAGGGTTAGGGTTCGGGCTAGGGTTAGGGTTAGGGGATGGGGATGGTTTAGGGTCCAGGTGAGGGTACGGCAACGCTTTAGGGGGAGCGTGCGTGTGAGGGCGCGGGTTAGTGTTAGCGTACGTGTTAGGATTAGGGGCCGGGTGAGGGTCAGGCTTCGGGGTAGGGTTAGGGTTAGGGTTCGGGCTAGGGTTAGGGTTAAGGGGCGGGGACGGTTTAGGGTCCAGGTGAGGGTACGGCAACGCTTTAGGGGGAGCGTGCGTGTGAGGGCGCGGGTTAGTGTTAGTGTACGGGTTAGGATTAGTGGATGGGTGAGGGTCAGGCTTCGGGGAAGGGTTAGGGTTAGGGTTCGGGCTAGGGTTAGGGTTAGGGGAAGTGGACGGTTTAGGGTCCAGGTGAGGGTACGGCAACGCTTTAGGTGGAGCGTGCGTGTGAGGGCGCGGGTTAGTGTTATTGTACGGGTTAGGATTAGGGGACGGGTGAGGGTCACGCTTCGGGGAAGGGTTAGGGTTAGGGTTCGGGCTAGGGTTAGGGTTAGGGGACGGGGACGGTTTAGGGTCCAGGTGAGTGTACGGCAACGCTTTAGGGGGAGCGTGCGTGTGAGGGCGTGGGTTAGTGTTAGCGTACGGGTTAGGATTAGTGGATGGGTGAGGGTCAGGCTTCGGGGAAGGGTTTGGGTTAGGGTTCGGGCTAGGGTTAGGGTTAGGGGACGTGGACGGTTTAGGGTCCAGGTGAGGGTACGGCAACGCTTTAGGGGGAGCGTGCGTGTGAGGGCGCGGGATAGTGTTAGCGTACGGGTTAGGATTAGGGGACGGGTGAGGGTCAGGCTTCGGGGAAGGGTTAGGGTTAGGGTTCGGGCTAGGGTTAGGGTTAGGGGACGGGGACGGTTTAGGGTCCAGGTGAGGGTACGGCAACGCTTTAGGGGGAGCGTGCGTGTGAGGGCGCGGGTTAGTGTTAGTGTACGGGTTAGGATTAGGGGACGGGTGAGGGTCAGGTTTCGGGGAAGGGTTAGGGTTAGGGTTCGGGCTAGGGTTAGGGTTACGGGACGGGGACGGTTTAGGGTCCAGGTGAGGGTACGGCAACGCTTTAGGGGGAGCGTGCGTGTGAGGGCGCGGGTTAGTGTTAGGGTATGGGTTAGGATTAGGGGACGGGTGAGGGTTAGGCTTCGGGGAAGGGTTAGGGTTAGGGTTCGGGCTAGGGTTAGGGTTAGGGGACGGGGACGGTTTCGGGTCCAGGTGAGGGTACGGCAACGCTTTAGGGGGAGCGTGCGTGTGAGGGCGCGGGTTAGTGTTAGCGTACAGGTTAGGATTAGGGGACGGGTGAGGGTCAGGCTTCGGGGAAGGGTTAGGGTTAGGGTTCGGGCTAGGGTTAGGGTTAGGGGACGGGGACGGTTTAGGGTCCAGGTGAGGGTACGGCAACGCTTTAGGGGGAGCGTGCGTGTGAGGGCGCGGGTTAGTGTTAGCGTACGGGTTAGGATTAGGGGACGGGTGAGGGTCAGGCTTCGGGGAAGGGTTAGTGTTAGGGTTCGGGCTAGGGTTAGGGTTAGGGGACGGGGACGGTTTAGGGTCCAGGTGAGTGTACGGCAACGCTTTAGGGGGAGCGTGCGTGTGAGGGCGCGGGTTAGTGTTAGCGTACGGGTTAGGATTAGGGGACGGGTGAGGGTCAGGCTTCGGGGAAGGGTTAGTGTTAGGGTTCGGGCTAGGGTTAGGGTTAGGGGACGGGGACGATATAGGGTCCAGGTGAGTGTACGGCAACGCTTTAGGGGGAGCGTGCGTGTGAGGGCGCGGGTTAGTGTTAGCGTACGGGTTAGGATTAGGGGACGGGTGAGGGTCAGGCTTCGGGGAAGGGTTAGGGTTAGGGTTTGGGCTAGGGTTAGGGTTAGGGGACGGGGACGGTTTATGGTCCAGGTGAGGGTACGGCAACGCTTTAGGGGGAGCGTGCGTGTGAGGGCGCGGGTTAGTGTTAGCGTACGGGTTAGGATTAGGGGACGGGTGAGGGTCAGGCTTCGGGGAAGGGTTAGGGTTAGGGTTCGGGCTAGGGTTAGGGTTAGGGGACGGGGACGGTTTAGGGTCCAGGTGAGGGTACGGCAACGCTTTAGGGGGAGCGTGCGTGTGAGGGCGCGGGTTAGTGTTAGGGTATGGGTTAGGATTAGGGGACGGGTGAGGGTTAGGCTTCGGGGAAGTGTTAGGGTTAGGGTTCGGGCTAGGGTTAGGGTTAGGGGACGGGGACGGTTTCGGGTCCAGGTGAGGGTACGGCAACGCTTTAGGGGGAGCGTGCGTGTGAGGGCGCGGGTTAGTGTTAGCGTACGGGTTAGGATTAGGGGACGGGTGAGGGTCAGGCTTCGGGGAAGGGTTAGGGTTAGGGTTCGGGCTAGGGTTAGGGTTAGGGGACGGGGACGGTTTAGGGTCCAGGTGAGGGTACGGCAACGCTTTAGGGGGAGCGTGCGTGTGAGGGCGCGGGTTAGTGTTAGCGTACGGGTTAGGATTAGGGGACGGGTGAGGGTCAGGCTTCGGGGAAGGGTTAAGGTTAGGGTTCGGGCTAGGGTTAGGGTTAGGGGACGGGGACGGTTTAGGGTCCAGGTGAGGGTACGGCAATGCTTTTGGGGGAGCGTGCGTGTGAGGGCGCGCGATAGTGTTAGCGTACGGCTTAGGATTAAGGGACGGGTAAGGGTCAGGCTTCGGGGAAGGGTTAGGGTTAGGGTTCGGGCTAGGGTTAGGGTTAGGGGACGGGGACGGTTTAGGGTCCAGGTGAGGGTACGGCAACGCTTTAGGGGGAGCGTGCGTGTGAGGGCGCGGGTTAGTGTTAGGGTATGGGTTAGGATTAGGGGACGGGTGAGGGTCAGGCTTCGGGGAAGGGTTAGTGTTAGGGTTCGGGTTAGGGTTAGGGTTAGGGGACGGGGACGATTTAGGGTCCAGGTGAGTGTACGGCAACGCTTTAGGGGGAGCGTGCGTGTGAGGGCGCGGGTTAGTGTTAGCGTACGGGTTAGGATTAGGGGACGGGTGAGGGTCAGGCTTCGGGGAAGGGTTAGGGTTAGGGTTCGGGCTAGGGTTAGGGTTAGGGGACGGGGACGGTTTAGGGTCCAGGTGAGGGTACGGCAACGCTTTAGGGGGAGCGTGCGTGTGAGGGCGCGGGTTAGTGTTAGGGTACGGGTTAGGATTAGGGGACGGGTGAGGGTCAGGCTTCGGAGAAGGGTCAGGGTTAGGGTTCGGGCTAGGGTTAGGGGACGGGGACGGTTTAGGGTCCAGGTGAGTGTACGGCAATGCTTTAGGGGGAGCGTGCGTGTGAGGGCGCGGGTTAGTGTTAGCGTACGGGTTAGGATTAGGGGACGGGTGAGGGTCAGGCTTCGGGGAAGGGTTAGGGTTAGGGTTCGGGCTAGGGTTAGGGTTAGGGGACGGGGACGGTTTAGGGTCCAGGTGAGGGTACGGCAATGCTTTAGGCGGAACGTGCGTGTGAGGGCGCGCGATAGTGTTAGCGTACGGCTTAGGATTAAGGGACGGGTGAGGGTCAGGCTTCGGGGAAGTGTTAGGGTTAGGGTTCGGGCTAGGGTTAGGGTTAGGGGACGGGGACGGTTTAGGGTCCAGGTGAGGGTACGGCAACGCTTTAGGGGGAGCGTGCGTGTGAGGGCGCGGGTTAGTGTTAGCGTACGGGTTAGGATTAGGGGACGGGTGAGGGTCAGGCTTCGGGGAAGGGTTAGGGTTAGGGTTCGGGCTAGGGTTAGGGTTAGGGGACGGGGACGGTTTAGGGTCCAGGTGAGGGTACGGCAACGCTTTAGGGGGAGCGTGCGTGTGAGGGCGCGGGTTAGTGTTAGCGTACGGGTTAGGATTAGGGGACGGGTGAGGGTCAGGCTTCGGGGAAGGGTTAGGGTTACGGTTCGGGCTAGGGTTATGGTTAGGGGACGGGGACGGTTTAGGGTCCAGGTGAGGGTATGGCAACGCTTTAGGGGGAGCGTGCGTGTGAGGGCGCGGGTTAGTGTTAGCGTATGGTTTAGGATTAGGGGACGGGTGAGGGTCAAGCTTCGGGGAAGGGTTAGGGTTAGGGTTCGGGCTAGGGTTAGGGTTAGGGGACGGGGACGGTTTCGGGTCCAGGTGAGGGTACGGCAACGCTTTAGGGGGAGCGTGCGTGTGAGGGCGCAGGTTAATGTTAGCGTACGGGTGGGGATTACGGGACGGGTGAGTGTCAGGCTTCGGGGAAGGGTTAGTGTTAGGGTTCGGGCTAGGGTTAGGGTTAGGGGACGGGGACGGTTTCGGGTCCAGGTGAGGGTACGGCAATGCTTTAGGGGGAGCGTGCGTGTGAGGGCGCGGGTTAGTGTTAGCGTACGGGTTAGGATTACGGGACGGGTGAGGGTCAGGCTTCGGGGAAGGGTTAGGGTTAGGGTTCGGGCTAGGGTTAGGGTTAGGGGACGGGGATGGTTTAGGGTCCAGGTGAGGGTACGGCAACGCTTTAGGGGGAGCGTGCGTGTGAGGGCGCGGGTTAGTGTTAGCGTACGGGTTAGGATTAGGGGCCGGGTGAGGGTCAGGCTTCGGGGTAGGGTTAGGGTTAGGGTTCGGGCTAGGGTTAGGGTTAAGGGGCGGGGACGGTTTAGGGTCCAGGTGAGGGTACGGCAACGCTTTAGGGGGAGCGTGCGTGTGAGGGCGCGGGTTAGTGTTAGTGTACGGGTTAGGATTAGTGGATGGGTGAGGGTCAGGCTTCGGGGAAGGGTTAGGGTTAGGGTTCGGGCTAGGGTTAGGGTTAGGGGAAGTGGACGGTTTAGGGTCCAGGTGAGGGTACGGCAACGCTTTAGGTGGAGCGTGCGTGTGAGGGCGCGGGTTAGTGTTATTGTACGGGTTAGGATTAGGGGACGTGTGAGGGTCACGCTTCGGGGAAGGGTTAGGGTTAGGGTTCGGGCTAGGGTTAGGGTTAGGGGACGGGGACGGTTTAGGGTCCAGGTGAGTGTACGGCAACGCTTTAGGGGGAGCGTGCGTGTGAGGGCGTGGGTTAGTGTTAGTGTACGGGTTAGGATTAGTGGATGGGTGAGGGTCAGGCTTCGGGGAAGGGTTTGGGTTAGGGTTCGGGCTAGGGATAGGGTTAGGGGACGTGGACGGTTTAGGGTCCAGGTGAGGGTACGGCAACGCTTTAGGGGGAGCGTGCGTGTGAGGGCGCGGGGTAGTGTTAGCGTACGGTTTAGGATTAGGGGACGGGTGAGGGTCAGGCTTCGGGGAAGGGTTAAGGTTAGGGTTCGGGCTAGGGTTAGGGTTAGGGGACGGGGACGGTTTAGGGTCCAGGTGAGGGTACGGCAACGCTTTAGGGGGAGCGTGCGTGTGAGGGCGCGGGTTAGTGTTAGTGTACGGGTTAGGATTAGGGGACGGGTGAGGGTCAGGTTTCGGGGAAGGGTTAGGGTTAGGGTTTGGGCTAGGGTTAGGGTTAGGGGACGGGGACGGTTTAGGGTCCAGGTGAGGGTACGGCAACGCTTTAGGGGGAGCGTGCGTGTGAGGGCGCGGGTTAGTGTTAGGGTATGGGTTAGGATTAGGGGACGGGTGAGGGTTAGGCTTCGGGGAAGTGTTAGGGTTAGGGTTCGGGCTAGGGTTAGGGTTAGGGGACGGGGACGGTTTAGGGTCCAGGTGAGGGTACGGCAGCGCTTTAGGGGGAGCGTGCGTGTGAGGGCGCGGGTTAGTGTTAGCGTACGGGTTAGGATTAGGGGACGGGTGAGGGTCAGGCTTCGGGGAAGGGTTAGGGTTAGGGTTCGGGCTAGGGTTAGGGTTAGGGGACGGGGACGGTTTAGGGTCCAGGTGAGGGTACGGCAACGCTTTAGGGGGAGCGTGCGTGTGAGGGCGCGGGTTAGTGTTATCGTACGGGTTAGGATTAGGGGACGGGTGAGGGTCAGGCTTCGGGGAAGGGTTAAGGTTAGGGTTCGGGCTAGGGTTAGGGTTAGGGGACGGGGACGGTTTAGGGTCCAGGTGAGGGTACGGCAATGCTTTTGGGGGAGCGTGCGTGTGACGGCGCGCGATAGTGTTAGCGTACGGCTTAGGATTAAGGGACGGGTAAGGGTCAGGCTTCGGGGAAGGGTTAGGGTTAGGGTTCGGGCTAGGGTTAGGGTTAGGGGACGGGGACGGTTTAGGGTCCAGGTGAGGGTACGGCAACGCTTTAGGGGGAGCGTGCGTGTGAGGGCGCGGGTTAGTGTTAGGGTATGGGTTAGGATTAGGGGACGGGTGAGGGTCAGGTTTCGGGGAAGGGTTAGTGTTAGGGTTCGGGTTAGGGTTAGGGTTAGGGGACGGGGACGATTTAGGGTCCAGGTGAGTGTACGGCAACGCTTTAGGGGGAGCGTGCGTGTGAGGGCGCGGGTTAGTGTTAGCGTACGGGTTAGGATTAGGGGACGGGTGAGGGTCAGGCTTCGGGGAAGGGTTAGGGATAGGGTTCGGGCTAGGGTTAGGGTTAGGGGATGGGGACGGTTTAGGGTCCAGGTGAGGGTACGGCAATGCTTTAGGGGGAGCGTGCGTGTGAGGGCGTGGGTTAGTGTTAGCGTACGGGTTAGGATTAGGGGACGGGTGAGGGTCAGGCTTCGGGGAAGTGTTAGGGTTACGGTTCGGGCTAGGGTTAGGGTTAGGGGACGGGGACGGTTTAGGGTCCAGGTGAGAGTACGGCAACGCTTTAAGGGGAGCGTGCGTGTGAGGGCGCGGGTTAGTGTTAGGGTACGTTTTAGGATTAGGGGACGGGTGAGGGTCAGGCTTCGGGGAAGGGTTAGGGTTAGGGTTCGGGCTAGGGTTAGGGTTAGGGGACGGGGACGGTTTATGGTCCAGGTGAGGGTACGGCAACGCTTTAGGGGGAGCGTGCGTGTGAGGGCGCGGGTTAGTGTTAGCGTACGGGTTAGGATTAGGGGACGGGTGAGGGTCAGGCTTCGGGGAAGGGTTAGGGTTAGGGTTCGGGCTAGGGTTAGGGTTAGGGGACGGGGACGGTTTAGGGTCCAGGTGAGGGTACGGCAACGCTTTAGGGGGAGCGTGCGTGTGAGGGCGCGGGTTAGTGTTAGGGTACGGGTTAGGATTAGGGGACGGGTGAGGGTCAGGCTTCGGAGAAAGGTCAGGGTTAGGGTTCGGGCTAGGGTTAGGGGACGGGGACGGTTTAGGGTCCAGGTGAGGGTACGGCAACGCTTTAGGGGGAGCGTGCGTGTGAGGGCGCGGGTTAGTGTTAGCGCACGGGTTAGGATTAGGGGACGGATGAGGGTCAGGCTTCGGGGAAGTGTTAGGGTTAGGGTTCGGGCTAGGGTTAGGGTTAGGGGACGGGGACGGTTTAGGGTCCAGGTGAGGGTACGGCAATGCTTTACGGGGAGAGTGCGTGTGAGGGCGCGGGTTAGTGTTAGCGTACGGGTTAGGATTAGGGGACGGGTGAGGGTCATGCTTCGGGGAAGGGTTAGGGTTAGGGTTCGGGCTAGGGTTAGGGTTAGGGGACGGGGACGGTTTAGGGTCCAGGTGAGTGTACGGCAACGCTTTAGGGGGAGCGTGCGTGTGAGGGCGCGGGTTAGTGTTAGTGTACGGGTTAGGATTAGTGGATGGGTGAGGGTCAGGCTTCGGGGAAGTGTTAGGGTTAGGGTTCGGGCTAGGGTTAGGGTTAGGGGACGGGGACGGTTTAGGGTCCAGGTGAGGGTACGGCAACGCTTTAGGGGGAGCGTGCGTGTGAGGGCGCGGGTTAGTGTTAGGTTATGGGTTAGGATTCGGGGACGGGTGAGGGTCAGGCTTCGTGGAAGGGTTAGGGTTAGGGTTCGGGCTAGGGTTATGGTTAGGGGACGGGGACGGTTTAGGGTCCAGGTGAGGGTATGGCAACGCTTTAGGGGGAGCGTGCGTGTGAGGGCGCGGGTTAGTGTTAGCGTATGGTTTAGGATTAGGGGACGGGTGAGGGTCAAGCTTCGGGGAAGGGTTAGGGTTAGGGTTCGGGCTAGGGTTAGGGTTAGGGGACGGGGACGGTTTCGGGTCCAGGTGAGGGTACGGCAACGCTTTAGGGGGAGCGTGCGTGTGAGGGCGCAGGTTAATGTTAGCGTACGGGTGAGGATTACGGGACGGGTGAGTGTCAGGCTTCGGGGAAGGGTTAGTGTTAGGGTTCGGGCTAGGGTTAGGGTTAGGGGACGGGGACGGTTTAGGGTCCAGGTGAGGGTACGGCAACGCTTTAGGGGGAGCGTGCGTGTGAGGGCGCGGGTTAGTGTTAGCGTACGGGTTAGGATTACGGGACGGGTGAGGGTCAGGCTTCGGGGAAGGGTTAGGGTTAGGGTTCGGGCTAGGGTTAGGGTTAGGGGACGGGGATGGTTTAGGGTCCAGGTGAGGGTACGGCAACGCTTTAGGGGGAGCGTGCGTGTGAGGGCGCAGGTTAGTGTTAGCGTACGGGTTAGGATTAGGGGACGGGTGAGGGTCAGGCTTCGGGGAAGGGTTAGGGTTAGGGTTCGGGCTAGGGTTAGGGTTAGGGGACGGGGACGGTTTAGGGTCCAGGTGAGGGTATGGCAACCCTTTAGGGGGAGCGTGCGTGTGAGGGCGCGGGTTAGTGTTAGCGTACGGGTTAGGATTAGGGGACGGGTGAGGGTCAGGCTTCGGAGAAGGGTTAGGGTTAGGGTTCGGGCTAGGGTTAGGGTTAGGGGATGGGGACGGTTTAGGGTCCAGGTGAGGGTACGGCAACGCTTTAGGGGGAGCGTGCGTGTGAGGGCGCGGGTTAGTGTTACCGTACGGGTTAGGATTAGGGGACGGGTGAGGGTCAGGCTTCGGGGAAGGGTTAGGGTTAGGGTTCGGGCTAGGGTTAGGGTTAGGGGACGGGGACGGTTTAGGGTCCAGGTGAGGGTACGGCAACGCTTTAGGGGGAGCGTGCGTGTGAGGGCGCAGGTTAATGTTAGCGTACGGGTGAGGATTACGGGACGGGTGAGGGTCAGGCTTCGGGGAAGGGTTAGGGTTAGGGTTCGGGCTAGGGTTAGGGTTAGGGGACGGGGACGGTTTAGGGTCCAGGTGAGGGTATGGCAACGCTTTAGGGGGAGCGTGCGTGTGAGGGCGCGGGTTAGTGTTAGCGTACGGGTTAGGATTACGGGACGGGTGAGGGTCAGGCTTCGGGGAAGGGTTAGGGTTAGGGTTCGGGCTAGGGTTAGGGTTAGGGGACGGGGATGGTTTAGGGTCCAGGTGAGGGTACGGCAACGCTTTAGGGGGAGCGTGCGTGTGAGGGCGCGGGTTAGTGTTAGCGTACGGGTTAGGATTAGGGGCCGGGTGAGGGTCAGGCTTCGGGGTAGGTTTAGGGTTAGGGTTCGGGCTAGGGTTAGGGTTAAGGGGCGGGGACGGTTTAGGGTCCAGGTGAGGGTACGGCAACGCTTTAGGGGGAGCGTGCGTGTGAGGGCGCGGGTTAGTGTTAGTGTACGGGTTAGGATTAGTGGATGGGTGAGGGTCAGGCTTCGGGGAAGGGTTAGGGTTATGGTTCGGGCTAGGGTTAGGGTTAGGGGAAGTGGACGGTTTAGGGTCCAGGTGAGGGTACGGCAACGATTTAGGTGGAGCGTGCGTGTGAGGGCGCGGGTTAGTGTTATTGTACGGGTTAGGATTAGGGGACGTGTGAGGGTCACGCTTCGGGGAAGGGTTAGGGTTAGGGTTCGGGCTAGGGTTAGGGTTAGGGGACGGGGACGGTTTAGGGTGCAGGTGAGTGTACGGCAACGCTTTAGGGGGAGCGTGCGTGTGAGGGCGTGGGTTAGTGTTAGTGTACGGGTTAGGATTAGTGGATGGGTGAGGGTCAGGCTTCGGGGAAGGGTTTGGGTTAGGGTTCGGGCTAGGGTTAGGGTTAGGGGACGTGGACGGTTTAGGGTCCAGGTGAGGGTACGGCAACGCTTTAGGGGGAGCGTGCGTGTGAGGGCGCGGGGTAGTGTTAGCGTACGGGTTAGGATTAGGGGACGGGTGAGGGTCAGGCTTCGGGGAAGGGTTAGGGTTAGGGTTCGGGCTAGGGTTAGGGTTAGGGGACGGGGACGGTTTAGGGTCCAGGTGAGGGTACGGCAACGCTTTAGGGGGAGCGTGCGTGTGAGGGCGCGGGTTAGTGTTAGTGTACGGGTTAGGATTAGGGGACGGGTGAGGGTCAGGTTTCGGGGAAGGGTTAGGGTTAGGGTTTGGGCTAGGGTTAGGGTTAGGGGACGGGGACGGTTTAGGGTCCAGGTGAGGGTACGGCAACGCTTTAGGGGGAGCGTGCGTGTGAGGGCGCGGGTTAGTGTTAGGGTATGGGTTAGGATTAGGGGACGGGTGAGGGTTAGGCTTCGGGGAAGTGTTAGGGTTAGGGTTCGGGCTAGGGTTAGGGTTAGGGGACGGGGACGGTTTCGGGTCCAGGTGAGGGTACGGCAACGCTTTAGGGGGAGCGTGCGTGTGAGGGCGCGGGTTAGTGTTAGCGTACGGGTTAGGATTAGGGGACGGGTGAGGGTCAGGCTTCGGGGAAGGGTTAGGGTTAGGGTTCGGGCTAGGGTTAGGGTTAGGGGACGGGGACGGTTTAGGGTCCAGGTGAGGGTACGGCAACGCTTTAGGGGGAGCGTGCGTGTGAGGGCGCGGGTTAGTGTTAGGGTATGGGTTAGGATTAGGGGACGGGTGAGGGTCAGGCTTCGGGGAAGGGTTAGTGTTAGGGTTCGGTTTAGGGTTAGGGTTAGGGGACGGGGACGATTTAGGGTCCAGGTGAGTGTACGGCAACGCTTTAGGGGGAGCGTGCGTGTGAGGGCGCGGGTTAGTGTTAGCGTACGGGTTAGGATTAGGGGACGGGTGAGGGTCAGGCTTCGGGGAAGGGTTAGGGTTAGGGTTCGGGCTAGGGTTAGGGTTAGGGGACGGGGACGGTTTAGGGTCCAGGTGAGGGTACGGCAACGCTTTAGGGGGAGCGTGCGTGTGAGGGCGCGGGTTAGTGTTAGGGTACGGGTTAGGATTAGGGGACGGGTGAGGGTCAGGCTTCGGAGAAGGGTCAGGGTTAGGGTTCGGGCTAGGGTTAGGGGACGGGGACGGTTTAGGGTCCAGGTGAGGGTACGGCAACGCTTTAGGGGGAGCGTGCGTGTGAGGGCGCGGGTTAGTGTTAGCGCACGGGTTAGGATTAGGGGACGGATGAGGGTCAGGCTTCGGGGAAGGGTTAGGGTTAGGGTTCGGGCTAGGGTTAGGGTTAGGGGACGGGGACGGTTTAGGGTCCAGGTGAGGGTACGGCAATGCTTTAGGGGGAGCGTGCGTGTGAGGGCGCGGGTTAGTGTTAGCGTACGGGTTAGGATTAGGGGACGGGTGAGGGTCAGGCTTCGGGGAAGGGTTAGGGTTAGGGTTCGGGCTAGGGTTAGGGTTAGGGGACGGGGACGGTTTAGGGTCCAGGTGAGGGTACGGCAACTCTTTAGGGGGAGCGTGCGTGTGAGGGCGCATGTTAGTGTTAGCGTACGGCTTAGGATTAGGGGACGGGTGAGGGTCAGGCTTCGGGGAAGGGTTAGGGTTAGGGTTCGGGCTAGGGTTAGGGTTAGGGGACGGGGACGGTTTAGGGTCCAGCTGAGGGTACGGCAACGCTTTAGGGGGAGCGTGCGTGTGAGGGTGCGGGTTAGTGTTAGGGTATGGGTTAGGATTAGGGGACGGGTGAGGGTCAAGCTTCGGGGAAGGTTTAGGGTAAGGGTTCGGGCTAGGGTTAGTGTTAGGGTACGGGGACGGTTTAGGGTCCAGGTGAGGGTACGGCAATGCTTTACGGGGAGAGTGCGTGTGAGGGCGCGGGTTAGTGTTAGCGTACGGGTTAGGATTAGGGGACGGGTGAGGGTCAGGCTTCGGGGAAGGGTTAGGGTTAGGTTTCGGGCTAGGGTTAGGGTTAGGGGACGGGGACGGTTTAGGGTCCAGGTGAGTGTACGGCAACGCTTTAGGGGGAGCGTGCGTGTGAGGGCGCGGGTTAGTGTTAGTGTACGGGTTAGGATTAGTGGATGGGTGAGGGTCAGGCTTCGGGGAAGGGTTTGGGTTAGGGTTCGGGCTAGGGTTAGGGTTAGGGGACGTGGACGGTTTAGGGTCCAGGTGAGGGTACGGCAACGCTTTAGGGGGAGCGTGCGTGTGAGGGCGCGGGTTAGTGTTAGCGTACGGGTTAGGATTAGGGGACGGTTGAGGGTCAGGCTTCGGGGAAGGGTTAGGGTTAGGGTTCGGGCTAGGGTTAGGGTTAGGGGACGGGGACGGTTTAGGTTCGAGGTGAGGGTACGGCAACGCTTTAGGGGGAGCGTGCGTGTGAGGGCGCAGGTTAGTGTTAGCGTACAGGTTAGGATTAGGGGACGGGTGAGGGTCAGGCTTCGGGGAAGGGTTAGGGTTAGGGTTCGGGCTAGGGTTAGGGTTAGGGGACGGGGACGGTTTAGGGTCCAGGTGAGGGTACGGCAACGCTTTAGGGGGAGCGTGCGTGTGAGGGCGCGGGTTAGTGTTAGGGTACGGGTTAGGATTAGGGGACGGGTGAGGGTCAGGCTTCGGGGAAGGGTTAGGGTTAGGGTTCGGGCTAGGGTTAGGGTTAGGGGACGGGGACGGTTTAGGGTCCAGGTGAGGGTACGGCAACGCTTTAGGGGGAGCATGCGTGTGAGGGCGTGGGTTAGTGTTAGCGTACGGGTTAGGATTAGGGGACGGGTGAGGGTCAGGCTTCGGGGAAGGGTTAGGGTTAGGGTTCGGGCTAGGGTTAGGGTTAGGGGACGGGGACGGTTTAGGGTCCAGGTGAGGGTACGGCAACGCTTTAGGGGGAGCGTGCGTGTGAGGGCGCGGGTTAGTGTCAGCGTACGGGTTAGAATTAGGGGACGGGTGAGGGTCAGGCTTCGGGGAAGGGTTAGGGTTAGGGTTCGGGCTAGGGTTAGGGTTAGGGGACGGGGACGGTTTAGGGTCCAGGTGAGGGTACGGCAACGCTTTAGGGGGAGCGTGCGTGTGAGGGCGCGGGTTAGTGTCAGCGTACGGGTTAGGATTAGGGGACGGGTGAGGGTCAGGCTTCGGGGAAGGGTTAGGGTTAGGGTTCGGGCTAGGGTTAGGGTTAGGGGACGGGGACGGTTTAGGGTCCAGGTGAGGGTATGGCAACGCTTTAGGGGGAGCGTGCGTGTGAGGGCGCGTGTTAGTGTTAGCGTACGGCTTAGGATTAGGGGACGGGTGAGGGTCAGGCTTCGAAGAAGGGTTAGGGTTAGGGTTCGGGCTAGGGTTAGGGTTAGGGGACGGGGACGGTTTAGGGTCCAGGTGAGGGTATGGCAACGCTTTAGGGGGAGCGTGCGTGTGAGGGTGCGGCTTAGTGTTAGGGTATGGGTTAGGATTAGGGGACGGGTGAGGGTCAGGCTTCGGGGAAGGTTTAGGGTTAGGGTTCGGGCTAGGGTTAGGGTTAGGGGACGGGGACGGTTTAGGGTCCAGGTGAGGGTACGGCAATGCTTTACGGGGAGAGTGCGTGTGAGGGCGCGGGTTAGTGTTAGCGTACGGGTTAGGATTAGGGGACGGGTGAGGGTCAGGCTTCGGGGAAGGGTTAGGGTTAGGGTTCGGGCTAGGGTTAGGGTTAGGGGACGGGGACGGTTTAGGGTCCAGGTGAGGGTACAGCAACGCTTTAGGGGGAGCGTGCGTGTGAGGGCACGGGTTAGTGTTAGGGTACGGGTTAGGATTAGGGGACGGGTGAGGGTCAGGCTTCGGGGAAGGGTTAGGGTTAGGGTTCGGGCTAGGGTTAGGGTTAGGGGACGGGGACGGTTTAGGGTCCAGGTGAGGGTATGGCAACGCTTTAGGGGGAGCGTGCGTGTGAGGGTGCGGGGTAGTGTTAGCGTACGGGTTAGGATTAGGGGACGGGTGAGGGTCAGGCTTTGGGGAAGGGTTAGGGTTAGGGTTCGGGCTAGGGTTAGGGTTAGGGGACGGGGACGGTTTAGGGTCCAGGTGAGGGTACAGCAATGCTTTAGGGGGAGCGTGCGTGTGAGGGCGCGGGTTAGTGTTAGCGTACGGGTTAGGATTAGGGGACGGGTGAGGGTCAGGCTTCAGGGAAGGGTTAGGGTTAGGGTTCGGGCTAGGGTTAGGGTTAGGGGACGGGGACGGTTTAGGGTCCAGGTGAGGGTACGGCAACGCTTTACGGGGAGCGTGCGTGTGAGGGCGCGGGTTAGTGTCAGCGTACGGGTTAGGATTAGGGGACGGGTGAGGGTCAGGCTTCGGGGAAGGGTTAGGGTTAGGGTTCGGGCTAGGGTTAGGGTTAGGGGACGGGGACGGTTTAGGGTCGAGGTGAGGGTACGGCAACGCTTTAGGGGGAGCGTGCGTGTGAGGGCGCGGGTTAGTGTTAGCGTACGGGTTCGGATTAGGGGACGGGTGAGGGTCAGGCTTCGGGGAAGAGTTAGGGTTAGGGTTAGGGCTAGGGTTAGGGTTAGGGGACGGGGACGCTTTAGGGTCCAGGTGAGGGTACGGCAACGCTTTAGGGGGAGCATGCGTGTGAGGGCGTGCGATAGTGTTAGCGTACGGCTTAGGATTAGCGGACGGGTGAGGGTCAGGCTTCGGGGAAGGGTTAGGGTTAGGGTTCGGGCTAGGGTTAGGGTTAGGGGACGGGGACGGTTTAGGGTCCAGGTGAGGGTACGGCAACGCTTTAGGGGGAGCGTGCGTGTGAGGGCGCGGGTTAGTGTTAGGGTATGGGTTAGGATTAGGGGACGGGTGAGGGTCAGGCTTCTGGTAAGGGTTAGGGTTAGGATTCGGGCTAGGGTTAGGGTTAGGGGACGGGGACGGTTTAGGGTCCAGGTGAGGGTACGGCAACGCTTTAGGGGGAGCGTGCGTGTGAGGGCGCGGGTTAGTGGTAGCGTACGGGTTAGGATTAGGGGACGGATGAGGGTCAGGCTTCGGGGAAGGGTTAGGGTTAGGGTTCGGGCTAGGGTTAGGCTTAGGGGACGGGGACGGTTTAGGGTCCAGGTGAGGGTACGGCAATGCTTTAGGGGGAGCGTGCGTGTGAGGGCGCGGGTTAGTGTTAGCGTACGGGTTAGGATTAGGGGACGGGTGAGGGTCAGGCTTCGGGGAAGGGTTAGGGTTAGGGTTCGGGCTAGGGTTAGGGTTAGGGGACGGGGACGGTTTAGGGTCCAGGTGAGGGTACGGCAATGCTTTAGGGGGAACGTGCGTGTGAGGGCGCGCGATAGTGTTAGCGTACGGCTTAGGATTAAGGGACGGGTGAGGGTCAGGCTTCGGGGAAGGGTTAGGGTTAGGGTTCGGGCTAGGGTTAGGGTTAGGGGACGGGGACGGTTTAGGGTCCAGGTGAGGGTACGGCAACGCTTTAGGGGGAGCGTGCGTGTGAGGGCGCGGGTTAGTGTTAGGGTATGCGTTAGGATTCGGGGACGGGTGAGGGTCAGGCTTCGGGGAAGGGTTAGGGTTATGGTTCGGGTTAGGGTTAGGGGACGGGGACGGTTTAGGGTCCAGGTGAGGGTACGGCAACGCTTTAGGGGGAGCGTGCGTGTGAGGGCGCGGGTTAGTGTTAGCGTACGGGTTAGGATTAGGGGACGGGTGAGGGTCAGGCTTCGGGGAAGGGTTAGGGTTAGGGTTCGGGCTAGGGTTAGGGTTAGGGGACGGGGACGGTTTAGGGTCCAGGTGAGGGTACGGCAACGCGTTAGGGGGAGCGTGCGTGTGAGGGCGCGGGTTAGTGTTAGCGTACGGGTTAGGATTAGGGGACGGGTGAGGGTCAGGCTTCGGGGAAGCGTTAGGGTTAGGGTTCGGGCTAGGGTTAGGGTTAGGGGACGGGGACGGTTTAGGGTCCAGGTGAGGGTACGGCAACGCTTTAGGGGGAGCGTGCGTGTGAGGGCGCGGGTTAGTGTCAGCGTACGGGTTAGAATTAGGGGACGGGTGAGGGTCAGGCTTCGGGGAAGGGTTAGGGTTAGGTTTCGGGCTAGGGTTAGGGTTAGGGGACGGGGACGGTTTAGGGTCCAGGTGAGGGTACGGCAACGCTTTAGGGGGAGCGTGCGTGTGAGGGCGCGGGTTAGTGTCAGCGTACGGGTTAGGATTAGGGGACGGGTGAGGGTCAGGCTTCGGGGAAGGGTTAGGGTTAGGGTTCGGGCTAGGGTTAGGGTTAGGGGACGGGGACGGTATAGGGTCCAGGTGAGGGTATGGCAACGCTTTAGGGGGAGCGTGCGTGTGAGGGCGCGTGTTAGTGTTAGCGTACGGCTTAGGATTAGGGGACGGGTGAGGGTCAGGCTTCGAAGAAGGGTTAGGGTTAGGGTTCGGGCTAGGGTTAGGGTTAGGGGACGGGGACGGTTTAGGGTCCAGGTGAGGGTACGGCAATGCTTTACGGGGAGAGTGCGTGTGAGGGCGCGGGTTAGTGTTAGCGTACGGGTTAGGATTAGGGGACGGGTGAGGGTCAGGCTTCGGGGAAGGGTTAGGGTTAGGGTTCGGGCTAGGGTTAGGGTTAGGGGACGGGGACGGTTTAGGGTCCAGGTGAGGGTACAGCAACGCTTTAGGGGGAGCGTGCGTGTGAGGGCACGGGTTAGTGTTAGGGTACGGGTTAGGATTAGGGGACGGGTGAGGGTCAGGCTTCGGGGAAGGGTTAGGGTTAGGGTTCGGGCTAGGGTTAGGGTTAGGGGACGGGGACGGTTTAGGGTCCAGGTGAGGGTACGGCAACGCTTTAGGGGGAGCGTGCGTGTGAGGGTGCGGGGTAGTGTTAGCGTACGGGTTAGGATTAGGGGACGGGTGAGGGTCAGGCTTCGGGGAAGGGTTAGGGTTAGGGTTCGGGCTAGGGTTAGGGTTAGGGGACGGGGACGGTTTAGGGTCCAGGTGAGGGTACGGCAATGCTTTACGGGGAGCGTGCGTGTGAGGGCGCGGGTTAGTGTTAGCGTACGGGTTAGGATTAGGGGACGGGTGAGGGTCAGGCTTCAGGGAAGGGTTAGGGTTAGGGTTCGGGCTAGGGTTAGGGTTAGGGGACGGGGACGGTTTAGGGTCCAGGTGAGGGTACGGCAACGCTTTACGGGGAGCGTGCGTGTGAGGGCGCGGGTTAGTGTCAGCGTACGGGTTAGGATTAGGGGACGGGTGAGGGTCAGGCTTCGGGGAAGGGTTAGGGTTAGGTTTCGGGCTAGGGTTAGGGTTAGGGGACGGGGACGGTTTAGGGTCCAGGTGAGGTTATGGCAACGCTTTAGGGGGAGCGTGAGTGTGAGGGCGCGGGTTAGTGTTAGGGTACGGGTTAGGATTAGGGGACGGCTGAGGGTCAGGCTTCGGGGAAGGGTTAGGGTTAGGGTTCGGGCTAGGGTTAGGGTTAGGGGACGGGGACGGTTTAGGGTCCAGGTGAGGGTACGGCAACGCTTTAGGGGGAGCGTGCGTGTGAGGGCGCGGGTTAGTGTTAGCGTACGGGTTCGGATTAGGGGACGGGTGAGGGTCAGGCTTCGGGGAAGAGTTAGGGTTAGGGTTAGGGCTAGGGTTAGGGTTAGGGGACGGGGACGCTTTAGGGTCCAGGTGAGGGTACGGCAACGCTTTAGGGGGAGCATGCGTGTGAGGGCGTGCGATAGTGTTAGCGTACGGCTTAGGATTAGCGGACGGGTGAGGGTCAGGCTTCGGGGAAGGGTTAGGGTTAGGGTTCGGGCTAGGGTTAGGGTTAGGGGACGGGGACGGTTTAGGGTCCAGGTGAGGGTACGGCAACGCTTTAGGGGGAGCGTGCGTGTGAGGGCGCGGGTTAGTGTTAGGGTATGGGTTAGGATTAGGGGACGGGTGAGGGTCAGGCTTCTGGTAAGGGTTAGGGTTAGGATTCGGGCTAGGGTTAGGGTTAGGGGACGGGGACGGTTTAGGGTCCAGGTGAGGGTACGGCAACGCTTTAGGGGGAGCGTGCGTGTGAGGGCGCGGGTTAGTGTTAGCGTACGGGTTAGGATTAGGGGACGGATGAGGGTCAGGCTTCGGGGAAGGGTTAGGGTTAGGGTTCGGGCTAGGGTTAGGGTTAGGGGACGGGGACGGTTTAGGGTCCAGGTGAGGGTACGGCAATGCTTTAGGGGGAGCGTGCGTGTGAGGGCGCGGGTTAGTGTTAGCGTACGGGTTAGGATTAGGGGACGGGTGAGGGTCAGGCTTCGGGGAAGGGTTAGGGTTAGGGTTCGGGCTAGGGTTAGGGTTAGGGGACGGGGACGGTTTAGGGTCCAGGTGAGGGTACGGCAATGCTTTAGGGGGAACGTGCGTGTGAGGGCGCGCGATAGTGTTAGCGTACGGCTTAGGATTAAGGGACGGGTGAGGGTCAGGCTTCGGGGAAGGGTTAGGGTTAGGGTTCGGGCTAGGGTTAGGGTTAGGGGACGGGGACGGTTTAGGGTCCAGGTGAGGGTACGGCAACGCTTTAGGGGGAGCGTGCGTGTGAGGGCGCGGGTTAGTGTTAGCGTACGGGTTAGGATTAGGGGACGGGTGAGGGTCAGGCTTCGGGGAAGGGTTAGGGTTAGGGTTCGGGCTAGGGTTAGGGTTAGGGGACGGGGACGGTTTAGGGTCCAGGTGAGGGTACGGCAACGCGTTAGGGGGAGCGTGCGTGTGAGGGCGCGGGTTAGTGTTAGCGTACGGGTTAGGATTAGGGGACGGGTGAGGGTCAGGCTTCGGGGAAGGGTTAGGGTTAGGGTTCGGGCTAGGGTTAGGGTTAGGGGACGGGGACGGTTTAGGGTCCAGGTGAGGGTACGGCAACGCTTTAGGGGGAGCGTGCGTGTGAGGGCGCGGGTTAGGGTTAGCGTACGGGTTAGGATTAGGGGACGCGTGAGGGTCAGGCTTCGGGGAAGGGTTAGGGTTAGGGTTCGGGCTAGGGTTAGGGTTAGGGGACGGGGACGGTTTAGGGTCCAGGTGAGGGTACGGCAACGCTTTAGGGGGAGCGTGCGTGTGAGGGCGCGGGTTAGTGTTAGGGTATGGGTTAGGATTAGGGGACAGGTGAGGGTCAGGCTTCGGGGAAGGGTTAGGGTTAGGGTTCGGGCTAGGGTTAGGGTTAGGGGACGGGGACGGTTTAGGGTCCAGGTGAGGGTACGGCAACGCTTTAGGGGGAGCGTGCGTGTGAGGGCGCGGGTTAGTGTTAGCGTACGGGTTAGGATTAGGGGACGGGTGAGGGTCACGCTTCGGGGAAGGGTTAGGGTTAGGGTTCGGGCTAGGGTTAGGGTTAGGGGACGGGGACGGTTTAGGGTCCAGGTGAGTGTACGGCAACGCTTTAGGGGGAGCGTGCGTGTGAGGGCGTGGGTTAGTGTTAGTGTACGGGTTAGGATTAGTGGATGGGTGAGGGTCAGGCTTCGGGGAAGGGTTTGGGTTAGGGTTCGGGCTAGGGTTAGGGTTAGGGGACGTGGACGGTTTAGGGTCCAGGTGAGGGTACGGCAACGCTTTAGGGGGAGCGTGCGTGTGAGGGCGCGGGGTAGTGTTAGCGTACGGGTTAGGATTAGGGGACGGGTGAGGGTCAGGCTTCGGGGAAGGGTTAGGGTTAGGGTTCGGGCTAGGGTTAGGGTTAGGGGACGGGGACGGTTTAGGGTCCAGGTGAGGGTACGGCAACGCTTTAGGGGGAGCGTGCGTGTGAGGGCGCGGGTTAGTGTTAGTGTACGGGTTAGGATTAGGGGACGGGTGAGGGTCAGGTTTCGGGGAAGGGTTAGGGTTAGGGTTCGGGCTAGGGTTAGGGTTAGGGGACGGGGACGGTTTAGGGTCCAGGTGAGGGTACGGCAACGCTTTAGGGGGAGCGTGCGTGTGAGGGCGCGGGTTAGTGTTAGGGTATGGGTTAGGATTAGGGGACGGGTGAGGGTTAGGCTTCGGGGAAGGGTTAGGGTTAGGGTTCGGGCTAGGGTTAGGGTTAGGGGACGGGGACGGTTTCGGGTCCAGGTGAGGGTACGGCAACGCTTTAGGGGGAGCGTGCGTGTGAGGGCGCGGGTTAGTGTTAGCGTACGGGTTAGGATTAGGGGACGGGTGAGGGTCAGGCTTCGGGGAAGGGTTAGGGTTAGGGTTCGGGCTAGGGTTAGGGTTAGGGGACGGGGACGGTTTAGGGTCCAGGTGAGGGTACGGCAATGCTTTAGGGGGAGCGTGCGTGTGAGGGCGTGCGATAATGTTAGCGTACGGCTTAGGATTAAGGGACGGGTGAGGGTCAGGCTTCGGGGAAGGGTTAGGGTTAGGGTTCGGGCTAGGGTTAGGGTTAGGGGACGGGGACGGTTTAGGGTCCAGGTGAGGGTACGGCAACGCTTTAGGGGGAGCGTGCGTGTGAGGGCGCGGGTTAGTGTTAGGGTATGGGTTAGGATTAGGGGACGGGTGAGGGTCAGGCTTCGGGGAAGGGTTAGGGTTAGGGTTCGGGCTAGGGTTAGGGTTAGGGGACGGGGACGGTTTAGGGTCCAGGTGAGGGTACGGCAACGCTTTAGGGGGAGCGTGCGTGTGAGGGCGCGGGTTAGTGTTAGCGTACGGGTTAGGATTAGGGGACGGGTGAGGGTCAGGCTTCGGGTAAGGGTTAGGGTTAGGGTTCGGGCTAGGGTTAGGGTTAGGGGATGGGGACGGTTTAGGGTCCAGGTGAGGGTACGGCAACGCTTTAGGGGGAGCGTGCGTTTGAGGGCGCGGGTTAGTGTTAGCGTACGGGTTAGCATTAGGGGACGGGTGAGGGTCAGGCTTCGGGGAAGTGTTAGGGTTAGGGTTCGGGCTAGGGTTAGGGTTAGGGGACGATGACGGTTTAGGGTCCAGGTGAGGGTACGGCAACGCTTTAGGGGGAGCTTGCGTGTGAGGGCGCGGGGTAGTGTTAGCGTACAGGTTAGGATTAGGGGACGGGTGAGGGTCAGGCTTCGGAGAAGGGTTAGGGTTAGGGTTCGGGCTAGGGTTAGGGTTAGGGGACGGGGACGGTTTAGGGTCCAGGTGAGGGTACGGCAACGCTTTAGGGGGAGCGTGCGTTTGAGGGCGCGGGTTAGTGTTAGCGTACGGGTTAGGATTAGGGGACGGGTGAGGGTCAGGCTTCGGGGAAGGGTTAGGGTTAGGGTTCGGGCTAGGGTTAGGGTTAGGGGACGGGGACGGTTTAGGGTCCAGGTGAGGGTACGGCAACGCTTTAGGGGGAGCGTGCGTGTGAGGGCGCAGGTTAGTGTCAGCGTATGGGTTAGGATTAGGGGACGGGTGAGGGTCAGGCTTCGGGGAAGGGTTAGGTTTAGGTTTCGGGCTAGGGTTAGGGTTAGGGGACGGGGACGGTTTAGGGTCCAGGTGAGGGTATGGCAACGCTTTAGGGGGAGCGTGCGTGTGAGGGCGCGCGTTAGTGTTAGCGTACGGCTTAGGATTAGGGGACGGCTGAGGGTCAGGCTTCGGGGAAGGGTTAGGGTTAGGGTTCGGGCTAGGGTTAGGGTTAGGGGACGGGGACGGTTTACGGTCCAGGTGAGGGTATGGCAACGCTTTAGGGGGAGCGTGCGTGTGAGGGCGCGGGTTAGTGTTAGCGTACGGGTTAGGATTAGGGGACGGGTGAGGGTCAGGCTTCGGGGAAGGGTTAGGGTTAGGGTTCGGGCTAGGGTTAGGGTTAGGGGACGGGGACGGTTTAGGGTCCAGGTGAGGGTACGGCAACGCTTTAGGGGGAGCGTGCGTGTGAGGGCGCGGGTTAGTGTTAAGGTATGGGTTAGGATTATGGGACGGGTGAGGGTCAGGCTTCTGGGAAGTGTTAGGGTTAGGGTTCGGGCTAGGGTTAGGGTTAGGGGACGGGGACGGTTTAGGGTCCAGGTGAGGGTACGGCAACGCTTTAGGGGGAGCGTGCGTGTGAG
Source organism: Stenella coeruleoalba (assembly GCF_951394435.1). NCBI lineage: Eukaryota > Metazoa > Chordata > Mammalia > Artiodactyla > Delphinidae > Stenella > Stenella coeruleoalba. The sequence continues at coordinate 57,373 of NW_027645888.1, read as the reverse complement.
GGCGCGGGTTAGTGTTAGCGTACGGGTTAGGATTAGGGGACGGGTGAGGGTCAGGCTTCGGGGAAGGGTTAGGGTTAGGGTTCGGGCTAGGGTTAGGGTTAGGGGACGGGGACGGTTTAGGGTCCAGGTGAGGGTACGGCAACGCTTTAGGGGGAGCGTGCGTGTGAGGGCGCGCGATAGTGTTAGCGTACGGCTTAGGATTAGGGGACGGGTGAGGGTCAGGCTTCGGGGAAGGGTTAGGGTTAGGGTTCGGGCTAGGGTTAGGGTTAGGGGACGGGGACGGTTTAGGGTCCAGGTGAGTGTACGGCAACGCGTTAGGGGGAGCGTGCGTGTGAGGGCGCGGGTTAGTGTTAGCGTACGGGTTAGGATTAGGGGACGGGTGAGGGTCAGGCTTCGGGGAAGGGTTAGGGTTAGGGTTCGGGCTAGGGTTATGGTTAGGGGACGGGGACGGTTTAGGGTCCAGGTGAGGGTATGGCAACGCTTTAGGGGGAGCGTGCGTGTGAGGGTGCGGGTTAGTGTTAGCGTATGGTTTAGGATTAGGGGACGGGTGAGGGTCAGGCTTCGGGGAAGGGTTAGGGTTAGGGTTCGGGCTAGGGTTAGGGTTAGGGGACGGGGACGGTTTCGGGTCCAGGTGAGGGTACGGCAACGCTTTAGGGGGAGCGTGCGTGTGAGGGCGCAGGTTAATGTTAGCGTACGGGTGAGGATTACGGGACGGGTGAGGGTCAGGCTTCGGGGAAGGGTTAGTGTTAGGGTTCGGGCTAGGGTTAGGGTTAGGGGACGGGGACGGTTTAGGGTCCAGGTGAGGGTACGGCAACGCTTTAGTGGGAGAGTGCGTGTGAGGGCGCGCGTTAGTGTTAGCGTACGGCTTAGGATTAGGGGACGTGTGAGGGTCAGGCTTCGGGGAAGGGTTAGGGTTAGGGTTCGGGCTAGGGTTAGGGTTAGGGGACGGGGACGGTTTAGGGTCCAGGTGAGGGTACGGCAACGCTTTAGGGGGAGCGTGCGTGTGAGGGCGCGCGATAGTGTTAGCGTACGGCTTAGGATTAGGGGACGGGTGAGGGTCAGGCTTCGGGGAAGGGTTAGGGTTAGGGTTCGGGCTAGGGTTAGGGTTAGGTGACGGGGACGGTTTAGGGTCCAGGTGAGGGTACGGCAACGCTTTAGGGGGAGCGTGCGTGTGAGGGCGCGGGTTAGTGTTAGTGTACGGGTTAGGATTAGGGGACGGGTGAGGGTCAGGCTTCGGGGAAGGGTTAGGGTTAGGGTTCGGGCTAGGGTTAGGGTTAGGGGACGGGGACGGTTTAGGGTCCAGGTGAGGATACGGCAACGCTTTAGGGGGAGCGTGCGTGTGAGGGCGCAGGTTAGTGTTAGCGTACGGGTTAGGATTAGGGGACGGGTGAGGGTCAGGCTTCGGGGAAGGGTTAGGGTTAGGGTTCGGGCTAGGGTTAGGGTTAGGGGACGGGGACGGTTTAGGGTCCAGGTGAGGGTACGGCAACGCTTTAGGGGGAGCGTGCGTGTGAGGGCGTGGGTTAGTGTTACCGTACGGGTTAGGATTAGGGGACGGGTGAGGGTCAGGCTTCGGGGAAGGGTTAGGGTTAGGGTTCGGGCTAGGGTTAGGGTTAGGGGACGGGGACGGTTTAGGGTCCAGGTGAGGGTACGGCAACGCTTTAGGGGGAGCGTGCGTGTGAGGGCGCGGGTTAGTGTTACCGTACGGGTTAGGATTAGGGGACGGGTGAGGTTCAGGCTTCGGGGAAGGGTTAGGGTTACGGTTCGGGCTAGGGTTAGGGTTAGGGGACGGGGACGGTTTAGGGTCCAGGTGAGGGTACGGCAACGCTTTAGGGGGAGCGTGCGTGTGAGCGCGCGCGATAGTGTTAGCGTACGGGTTAGGATTAGGGGACGGGTGAGGGTCAGGCTTCGGGGAAGGGTTAGGGTTAGGGTTCGGGCTAGGGTTAGGGTTAGGGGACGGGGACGGTTTAGGGTCCAGGTGAGGGTACGGCAACGCTTTAGGGGGAGCGTGCGTGTGAGGGCGCAGGTTAATGTTAGCGTACGGGTGAGGATTACGGGACGGGTGAGGGTCAGGCTTCGGGGAAGGGTTAGGGTTAGGGTTCGGGCTAGGGTTAGGGTTAGGGGACGGGGACGGTTTAGGGTCCAGGTGAGGGTACGGCAACGCTTTAGGGGGAGCGTGCGTGTGAGGGCGCGGGTTAGTGTTAGCGTACGGGTTAGGATTACGGGACGGGTGAGGGTCAGGCTTCGGGGAAGGGTTAGGGTTAGGGTTCTGGCTAGGGTTAGGGTTAGGGGACGGGGATGGTTTAGGGTCCAGGTGAGGGTACGGCAACGCTTTAGGGGGAGCGTGCGTGTGAGGGCGCGGGTTAGTGTTAGCGTACGGGTTAGGATTAGGGGCCGGGTGAGGGTCAGGCTTCGGGGAAGGGTTAGGGTTAGGGTTCGGGCTAGGGTTAGGGTTAAGGGGCGGGGACGGTTTAGGGTCCAGGTGAGGGTACGGCAACGCTTTAGGGGGAGCGTGCGTGTGAGGGCGCGGGTTAGTGTTAGTGTACGGGTTAGGATTAGTGGATGGGTGAGGGTCAGGCTTCGGGGAAGGGTTAGGGTTAGGGTTCGGGCTAGGGTTAGGGTTAGGGGACGTGGACGGTTTAGGGTTCAGGTGAGGGTACGGCAACGCTTTAGGGGGAGCGTGCGTGTGAGGGCCCGGGTTAGTGTTAGCGTACGGGTTAGGATTAGGGGACGGTTGAGGGTCAGGCTTCGGGGAAGGGTTAGGGTTAGGGTTCGGGCTAGGGTTAGGGTTAGGGGACGGGGACGGTTTAGGGTCGAGGTGAGGGTACGGCAACGCTTTAGGGGGAGCGTGCGTGTGAGGGCGCGGGTTAGTGTTAGCGTACGGGTTAGGATTAGGGGACGGGTGAGGGTCAGGCTTCGGGGAAGGGTTAGGGTTAGGGTTCGGGCTAGGGTTAGGGTTAGGGGACGGGGACGGTTTAGGGTCCAGGTGAGGGTACGGCAACGCTTTAGGGGGAGCGTGCGTGTGAGGGCGCGCGATAGTGTTAGCGTACGGCTTAGGATTAGGGGACGGGTGAGGGTCAGGCTTCGGGGAAGGGTTAGGGTTAGGGTTCGGGCTAGGGTTAGGGTTAGGTGACGGGGACGGTTTAGGGTCCAGGTGAGGGTACGGCAACGCTTTAGGGGGAGCGTGCGTGTGAGGGCGCGGGTTAGTGTTAGGGTATGGGTTACGATTAGGGGACGGGTGAGGGTCAGGCTTCGGGGAAGGGTTAGAGTTAGGGTTCGGGCTAGGGTTAGGGTTAGGGGACGGGGACGGTTTAGGGTCCAGGTGAGGGTACGGCAACGCTTTAGGGGGAGCGTGCGTGTGAGGGCGCGGGTTAGTGTTAGCGTACGGGTTAGGATTAGGGGACGGGTGAGGGTCAGGCTTCGGGGAAGGGTAAGGGTTAGGGTTCGGGCTAGGGTTAGGGTTAGGGGACGGGGACGGTTTAGGGTCCAGGTGAGGGTACGGCAACGCTTTAGGGGGAGCGTGCGTGTGAGGGCGCGGGTTAGTGTTAGCGTACGGGTTAGGATTAGGGGACGGGTGAGGGTCAGGCTTCGGGGAAGGGTTAGGGTTAGGGTTCGGGCTAGGGTTAGGCTTAGGGGACGGGGACGGTTTAGGGTCCAGGTGAGTGTACGGCAACGCGTTAGGGGGAGCGTGCGTGTGAGGGCGCGGGTTAGTGTTAGCGTACCGGTTAGGATTAGGGGACGGGTGAGGGTCAGGCTTCGGGGAAGGGTTAGGGTTAGGGTTCGGGCTAGGGTTATGGTTAGGGGACGGGGACGGTTTAGGGTCCAGGTGAGGGTATGGCAACGCTTTAGGGGGAGCGTGCGTGTGAGGGTGCGGGTTAGTGTTAGCGTATGGTTTAGGATTAGGGGACGGGTGAGGGTCAGGCTTCGGGGAAGGGTTAGGGTTAGGGTTCGGGCTAGGGTTAGGGTTAGGGGACGGGGACGGTTTCGGGTCCAGGTGAGGGTACGGCAACGCTTTAGGGGGAGCGTGCGTGTGAGGGCGCAGGTTAATGTTAGCGTACGGGTGAGGATTACGGGACGGGTGAGGGTCAGGCTTCGGGGAAGGGTTAGTGTTAGGGTTCGGGCTAGGGTGAGGGTTAGGGGACGGGGACGGTTTAGGGTCCAGGTGAGGGTACGGCAACGCTTTAGTGGGAGAGTGCGTGTGAGGGTGCGGGTTAGTGTTAGCGTACGGCTTAGGATTAGGGGACGGGTGAGGGTCAGGCTTCGGGGAAGGGTTAGGGTTAGGGTTCGGGCTAGGGTTAGGGTTAGGGGACGGGGACGGTTTAGGGTCCAGGTGAGGGTACGGCAACGCTTTAGGGGGAGCGTGCGTGTGAGGGCGCGCGATAGTGTTAGCGTACGGCTTAGGATTAGGGGACGGGTGAGGGTCAGGCTTCGGGGAAGGGTTAGGGTTAGGGTTCGGGCTAGGGTTAGGGTTAGGTGACGGGGACGGTTTAGGGTCCAGGTGAGGGTACGGCAACGCTTTAGGGGGAGCGTGCATGTGAGGGCGCGGGTTAGTGTTAGTGTACGGGTTAGGATTAGGGGACGGGTGAGGGTCAGGCTTCGGGGAAGGGTTAGGGTTAGGGTTCGGGCTAGGGTTAGGGTTAGGGGACGGGGACGGTTTAGGGTCCAGGTGAGGGTACGGCAACGCTTTAGGGGGAGCGTGCGTGTGAGGGCGCGCGATAGTGTTAGCGTACGGCTTAGGATTAGGGGACGGGTGAGGGTCAGGCTTCGAGGAAGGGTTAGGGTTAGGGTTCGGGCTAGGGTTAGGGTTAGGGGACGGGGACGGTTTCGGGTCCAGGTGAGGGTACGGCAACGCTTTAGGGGGAGCGTGCGTGTGAGCGCGCGGGTTAGTGTTAGCGTACGGGTGAGGATTACGGGACGGGTGAGGGTCAGGCTTCGGGGAAGGGTTAGGGTTAGGGTTCGGGCTAGGGTTAGGGTTAGGGGACGGGGACGGTTTAGGGTCCAGGTGAGGGTACGGCAACGCTTTAGGGGGAGCGTGCATGTGAGGGCGCGGGTTAGTGTTAGGTTATGGGTTAGGGTTAGGGGACGGGTGAGGGTCAGGCTTCGGGGAAGGGTTAGGGTTAGGGTTCGGGCTAGGGTTAGCGTTAGGGGACGGGGACCGTTTAGGGTCCAGGTGAGGGTACGGCAACGCTTTAGGGGGAGAGTGCGTGTGAGGGCGCGGGTTAGTGTTAGCGTACGGGTTAGGATTACGGGACGTGTGAGGGTCAGGCTTCGGGGAAGGGTTAGGGTTAGGGTTCGGGCTAGGGTTAGGGTTAGGGGACGGGGACGGTTTAGGGTCCAGGTGAGGGTACGGCAACGCTTTAGGGGGAGCGTGCGTGTGAGGGCGCGGGTTAGTGTTAGCGTACGGGTTAGGATTAGGGGACGGGTGAGGGTCAGGATTCGGGACGGGTTAGGGTTACGGTTCGGGCTAGGGTTATGGTTAGGGGACGGGGACGGTTTAGGGTCCAGGTGAGGGTATGGCAACGCTTTAGGGGGAGCGTGCGTGTGAGGGCGCGGGTTAGTGTTAGCGTATGGTTTAGCATTAGGGGACGGGTGAGGGTCAGGCTTCGGGTAAGGGTTAGGGTTAGGGTTCGGGCTAGGGTTAGGGTTAGGGGACGGGGACGGTTTAGGGTCCAGGTGAGGGTACGGCAACGCTTTAGGGGGAGCGTGCGTGTGAGGGCGCGGGTTAGTGTTAGTGTACGGGTTAGGATTAGGGGACGGGTGAGGGTCAGGCTTCTGGGAAGGGTTAGGGTTAGGGTTCGGGCTAGGGTTAGGGTTAGGGGACGGGGACGGTTTAGGGTCCAGGTGAGGGTACGGCAACCCTTTAGGGGGAGCGTGCGTGTGAGGGCGCGGGTTAGTGTTAGCGTACGGGTTAGGATTAGGGGACGGGTGAGGGTCAGGCTTCGGGGAAGGGTTAGGGTTAGGGTTCGGGCTAGCGTTAGTGTTAGGGGACGGGGACGGTTTAGGGTCCAGGTGAGGATACGGCAACGCTTTAGGGGGAGCGTGCGTGTGAGGGCGCGGGTTAGTGTTAGCGTACGGGTTAGGATTAGGGGACGGGTGAGGGTCAGGCTTCGGGGAAGTGTTAGGGTTAGGGTTCGGGCTAGGGTTAGGGTTAGGGGACGGGGACGGTTTAGGGTCCAGGTGAGGGTACGGCAACGCTTTAGGGGGAGCGTGCGTGTGAGGGCGCGGGTTAGTGTTACCGTACGGGTTAGGATTAGGGGACGGGTGAGGGTCAGGCTTCGGGGAAGGGTTAGGGTTAGGGTTCGGGCTAGGGTTAGGGTTAGGGGACGGGGACGGTTTAGGGTCCAGGTGAGGGTACGGCAACGCTTTAGGGGGAGCGTGCGTGTGAGGGCGCGGGTTAGTGTTACCGTACGGGTTAGGATTAGGGGACGGGTGAGGTTCAGGCTTCGGGGAAGGGTTAGGGTTACGGTTCGGGCTAGGGTTAGGGTTAGGGGACGGGGACGGTTTAGGGTCCAGGTGAGGGTACGGCAACGCTTTAGGGGGAGCGTGCGTGTGAGCGCGCGCGATAGTGTTAGCGTACGGGTTAGGATTAGGGGACGGGTGAGGGTCAGGCTTCGGGGAAGGGTTAGGGTTAGGGTTCGGGCTAGGGTTAGGGTTAGGGGACGGGGACGGTTTAGGGTCCAGGTGAGGGTACGGCAACGCTTTAGGGGGAGCGTGCGTGTGAGGGCGCAGGTTAATGTTAGCGTACGGGTGAGGATTACGGGACGGGTGAGGGTCAGGCTTCGGGGAAGTGTTAGGGTTAGGGTTCGGGCTAGGGTTAGGGTTAGGGGACGGGGACGGTTTAGGGTCCAGGTGAGGGTACGGCAACGCTTTAGGGGGAGCGTGCGTGTGAGGGCGCGGGTTAGTGTTAGCGTACGGGTTAGGATTACGGGACGGGTGAGGGTCAGGCTTCGGGGAAGGGTTAGGGTTAGGGTTCGGGCTAGGGTTAGGGTTAGGGGACGGGGATGGTTTAGGGTCCAGGTGAGGGTACGGCAACGCTTTAGGGGGAGCGTGCGTGTGAGGGCGCGGGTTAGTGTTAGCGTACGGGTTAGGATTAGGGGCCGGGTGAGGGTCAGGCTTCGGGGAAGGGTTAGGGTTAGGGTTCGGGCTAGGGTTAGGGTTAGGGGACGGGGACGGTTTAGGGTCGAGGTGAGGGTACGGCAACGCTTTAGGGGGAGCGTGCGTGTGAGGGCGCGGGTTAGTGTTAGCGTACGGGTTAGGATTAGGGGACGGGTGAGGGTCAGGCTTCGGGGAAGGGTTAGGGTTAGGGTTCGGGCTAGGGTTAGGGTTAGGGGACGAGGACGGTTTAGGGTCCAGGTGAGGGTACGGCAACGCTTTAGGGGGAGCGTGCCTGTGAGGGCGCGGGATAGTGTTAGGGTACGGGTTAGGATTAGGGGACGGGTGAGGGTCAGGCTTCGGGGAAGGGTTAGGGTTAGGGTTCGGGCTAGGGTTAGGGTTAGGGGACGGGGACGGTTTAGGGTCCAGGTAAGGGTACGGCAACGCTTTAGGGGGAGCATGCGTGTGAGGGCGTGGGTTAGTGTTAGCGTACGGGTTAGGATTAGGGGACGGGTGAGGGTCAGGCTTCTGGGAAGGGTTAGGGTTAGGGTTCGGGCTAGGGTTAGGGTTAGGGGACGGGGACGGTTTAGGGTCCAGGTGAGGGTACGGCAACGCTTTAGGGGGAGCGTGCGTGTGAGGGTGCGGGTTAGTGTTAGGGTATGGGTTAGGATTAGGGGACGGCTGAGGGTCAGGCTTCGGGGAAGGTTTAGGGTTAGGGTTCGGGCTAGGGTTAGGGTTAGGGGACGGGGACGGTTTAGGGTCCAGGTGAGGGTACGGCAATGCTTTACGGGGAGAGTGCGTGTGAGGGCGCGGGTTAGTGTTAGCGTACGGGTTAGGATTAGGGGACGGGTGAGGGTCAGGCTTCGGGGAAGGGTTAGGGTTAGGGTTCGGGCTAGGGTTAGGGTTAGGGGACGGGGACGGTTTAGGTTCCAGGTGAGTGTACGGCAACGCTTTAGGGGGAGCGTGCGTGTGAGGGCGCGGGTTAGTGTTAGTGTACGGGTTAGGATTAGTGGATGGGTGAGGGTCAGGCTTCGGGGAAGGGTTTGGGTTAGGGTTCGGGCTAGGGTTAGGGTTAGGGGACGTGGACGGTTTAGGGTCCAGGTGAGGGTACGGCAACGCTTTAGGGGGAGCGTGCGTGTGAGGGCGCGGGTTAGTGTTAGCGTACGGGTTAGGATTAGGGGACGGTTGAGGGTCAGGCTTCGGGGAAGGGTTAGGGTTAGGGTTCGGGCTAGGGTTAGGGTTAGGGGACGGGGACGGTTTAGGGTCGAGGTGAGGGTACGGCAACGCTTTAGGGGGAGCGTGCGTGTGAGGGCGCGGGTTAGTGTTAGCGTACGGGTTAGGATTAGGGGACGGGTGAGTGTCAGGCTTCGGGGAAGGTTTTGGGTTAGGGTTCGGGCTAGGGTTAGGGTTAGGGGACGGGGACGGTTTAGGGTCCAGGTGAGGGTACGGCAACGCTTTAGGGGGAGCGTGCGTGTGAGGGCGCGGGTTAGTGTTAGGGTACGGGTTAGGATTAGGGGACGGGTGAGGGTCAGGCTTCGGGGAAGGGTTAGGGTTAGGGTTCGGGCTAGGGTTAGGGTTAGGGGACGGGGACGGTTTAGGGTCCAGGTGAGGGTACGGCAACGCTTTAGGGGGAGCATGCGTGTGAGGGCGTGGGTTAGTGTTAGCGTACGGGTTAGGATTAGGGGACGGGTGAGGGTCAGGCTTCGGGGAAGGGTTAGGGTTAGGGTTCGGGCTAGGGTTAGGGTTAGGGGACGGGGACGGTTTAGGGTCCAAGTGAGGGTACGGCAACGCTTTAGGGGGAGCGTGCGTGTGAGGGCGCGGGTTAGTGTTAGCGTACGGGTTAGAATTAGGGGATGGGTGAGGGTCAGGCTTCGGGGAAGGGTTAGGGTTAGGGTTCGGGCTAGGGTTAGGGTTAGGGGACGGGGACGGTTTAGGGTCCAGGTGAGGGTACGGCAACGCTTTAGGGGGAGCGTGCGTGTGAGGGCGCGGGTTAGTGTCAGCGTACGGGTTAGGATTAGGGGACGGGTGAGGGTCAGGCTTCGGGGAAGGGTTAGGGTTAGGGTTCGGGCTAGGGTTAGGGTTAGGGGACGGGGACGGTTTAGGGTCCAGGTGAGGGTATGGCAACGCTTTAGGGGGAGCGTGCGTGTGAGGGCGCGTGTTAGTGTTAGCGTACGGCTTAGGATTAGGGGACGGGTGAGGGTCAGGCTTCGGGGAAGGGTTAGGGTTAGGGTTCGGGCTAGGGTTAGGGTTAGGGGACGGGGACGGTTTAGGGTCCAGGTGAGGGTACGGCAACGCTTTAGGGGGAGTGTGCGTGTGAGGGTGCGGGTTAGTGTTAGGGTATGGGTTAGGATTAGGGGACGGGTGAGGGTCAGGCTTCGGGGAAGGTTTAGGGTTAGGGTTCGGGCTAGGGTTAGGGTTAGGGGACGGGGACGGTTTAGGGTCCAAGTGAGGGTACGGCAATGCTTTACGGGGAGAGTGCGTGTGAGGGCGCGGGTTAGTGTTAGCGTACGGGTTAGGATTAGGGGACGGGTGAGGGTCAGGCTTCGGGGAAGGGTTAGGGTTAGGGTTCGGGCTAGGGTTAGGGTTAGGGGACAGGGACGGTTTAGGGTCCAGGTGAGGGTACAGCAACGCTTTAGGGGGAGCGTGCGTGTGAGGGCGCGGGTTAGTGTTAGGGTACGGGTTAGGATTAGGGGACGGGTGAGGGTCAGGCTTCGGGGAAGGGTTAGGGTTAGGGTTCGGGCTAGGGTTAGGGTTAGGGGACGGGGATGGTTTAGGGTCCAGGTGAGGGTACGGCAACGCTTTAGGGGGAGCGTGCGTGTGAGGGCGCGGGGTAGTGTTAGCGTACGGGTTAGGATTAGGGGACGGGTGAGGGTCAGGCTTCGGGGAAGGGTTAGGGTTAGGGTTCGGGCTAGGGTTAGGGTTAGGGGACGGGGACGGTTTAGGGTCCAGGTGAGGGTACGGCAACGCTTTAGGGGGAGCGTGCGTGTGAGGGCGCGGGTTAGTGTTAGCGTACGGGTTAGGATTAGGGGACGGGTGAGGGTCAGGCTTCAGGGAAGGGTTAGGGTTAGGGTTCGGGCTAGGGTTAGGGGACGGGGACGGTTTAGGGTCCAGGTGAGGGTACGGCAACGCTTTAGGGGAAGCGTGCGTGTGAGGGCGCGGGTTAGTGTTAGCGTACGGGTTAGGATTAGGGGACGGGTGAGGGTCAGGCTTCGGGGAAGAGTTAGGGTTAGGGTTCGGGCTAGGGTTAGGGTTAGGGGACGGGGACGGTTTAGGGTCCAGGTGAGGGTACGGCAACGCTTTAGGGGGAGCGTGCGTGTGAGGGCGCGGGTTAGTGTTAGCGTACGGGTTAGAATTAGGGGACGGGTGAGGGTCAGGCTTCGGGGAAGGGTTAGGGTTAGGGTTCGGGCTAGGGTTAGGGTTAGGGGACGGGGACGGTTTAGGGTCCAGGTGAGGGTATGGCAACGCTTTAGGGGGAGCGTGCGTGTGAGGGCGCGTGTTAGTGTTAGCGTACGGCTTAGGATTAGGGGACGGGTGAGGGTCAGGCTTCGGGGAAGGGTTAGGGTTAGGGTTCGGGCTAGGGTTAGGGTTAGGGGACGGGGACGGTTTAGGGTCCAGGTGAGGGTATGGCAACGCTTTAGGGGGAGCGTGCGTGTGAGGGCGCGTGTTAGTGTTAGCGTACGGCTTAGGATTAGGGGACGGGTGAGGGTCAGGCTTCGGGGAAGGGTTAGGGTTAGGGTTCGGGCTAGGGTTAGGGTTAGGGGACGGGGACGGTTTAGGGTCCAGGTGAGGGTATGGCAACGCTTTAGGGGGAGCGTGCGTGTGAGGGTGCGGGTTAGTGTTAGGGTATGGGTTAGGATTAGGGGACGGGTGAGGGTCATGCTTCGGGGAAGGTTTAGGGTTAGGGTTCGGGCTAGGGTTAGGGTTAGGGGACGGGGACGGTTTAGGGTCCAGGTGAGGGTACGGCAATGCTTTACGGGGAGAGTGCGTGTGAGGGCGCGGGTTAGTGTTAGCGTACGGGTTAGGATTAGGGGACGGGTGAGGGTCAGGCTTCGGGGAAGGGTTAGGGTTAGGGTTCGGGCTAGGGTTAGGGTTAGGGGACGGGGACGGTTTAGGTTCCAGGTGAGTGTACGGCAACGCTTTAGGGGGAGCGTGCGTGTGAGGGCGCGGGTTAGTGTTAGTGTACGGGTTAGGATTAGTGGATGGGTGAGGGTCAGGCTTCGGGGAAGGGTTTGGGTTAGGGTTCGGGCTAGGGTTAGGGTTAGGGGACGTGGACGGTTTAGGGTCCAGGTGAGGGTACGGCAACGCTTTAGGGGGAGCGTGCGTGTGAGGGCGCGGGTTAGTGTTAGCGTACGGGTTAGGATTAGGGGACGGTTGAGGGTCAGGCTTCGGGGAAGGGTTAGGGTTAGGGTTCGGGCTAGGGTTAGGGTTAGGGGACGGGGACGGTTTAGGGTCGAGGTGAGGGTACGGCAACGCTTTAGGGGGAGCGTGCGTGTGAGGGCGTGGGTTAGTGTTAGCGTACGGGTTAGGATTAGGGGACGGGTGAGTGTCAGGCTTCGGGGAAGGTTTTGGGTTAGGGTTCGGGCTAGGGTTAGGGTTAGGGGACGGGGACGGTTTAGGGTCCAGGTGAGGGTACGGCAACGCTTTAGGGGGAGCGTGCGTGTGAGGGCGCGGGTTAGTGTTAGGGTACGGGTTAGGATTAGGGGACGGGTGAGGGTCAGGCTTCGGGGAAGGGTTAGGGTTAGGGTTCGGGCTAGGGTTAGGGTTAGGGGACGGGGACGGTTTAGGGTCCAGGTGAGGGTACGGCAACGCTTTAGGGGGAGCATGCGTGTGAAGGCGTGGGTTAGTGTTAGCGTACGGGTTAGGATTAGGGGACGGGTGAGGGTCAGGCTTCGGGGAAGGGTTAGGGTTAGGGTTCGGGCTAGGGTTAGGGTTAGGGGACGGGGACGGTTTAGGGTCCAGGTGAGGGTACGGCAACGCTTTAGGGGGAGCGTGCGTGTGAGGGCGCGGGTTAGTGTTAGCGTACGGGTTAGAATTAGGGGACGGGTGAGGGTCAGGCTTCGGGGAAGGGTTAGGGTTAGGGTTCGGGCTAGGGTTAGGGTTAGGGGACGGGGACGGTTTAGGGTCCAGGTGAGGGTACGGCAACGCTTTAGGGGGAGCGTGCGTGTGAGGGCGCGGGTTAGTGTCAGCGTACGGGTTAGGATTAGGGGACGGGTGAGGGTCAGGCTTCGGGGAAGGGTTAGGGTTAGGGTTCGGGCTAGGGTTAGGGTTAGGGGACGGGGACGGTTTAGGGTCCAGGTGAGGGTATGGCAACGCTTTAGGGGGAGCGTGCGTGTGAGGGCGCGTGTTAGTGTTAGCGTACGGCTTAGGATTAGGGGACGGGTGAGGGTCAGGCTTCGGGGAAGGGTTAGGGTTAGGGTTCGGGCTAGGGTTAGGGGACGGGGACGGGGACGGTTTAGGGTCCAGGTGAGGGTACGGCAACGCTTTAGGGGGAGCGTGCGTGTGAGGGTGCTGGTTAGTGTTAGGGTATGGGTTAGGATTAGGGGACGGGTGAGGGTCAGGCTTCGGGGAAGGTTTAGGGTTAGGGTTCGGGCTAGGGTTAGGGTTAGGGGACGGGGACGGTTTAGGGTCCAAGTGAGGGTACGGCAATGCTTTACGGGGAGAGTGCGTGTGAGGGCGCGGGTTAGTGTTAGCGTACGGGTTAGGATTAGGGGACGGGTGAGGGTCAGGCTTCGGGGAAGGGTTAGGGTTAGGGTTCGGGCTAGGGTTAGGGTTAGGGGACGGGGACGGTTTAGGGTCCAGGTGAGGGTACAGCAACGCTTTAGGGGGAGCGTGCGTGTGAGGGCGCGGGTTAGTGTTAGGGTACGGGTTAGGATTAGGGGACGGGTGAGGGTCAGGCTTCGGGGAAGGGTTAGGGTTAGGTTTCGGGCTAGGGTTAGGGTTAGGGGACGGGGACGGTTTAGGGTCCAGGTGAGGGTACGGCAACGCTTTAGGGGGAGCGTGCGTGTGAGGGCGCGGGGTAGTGTTAGCGTACGGGTTAGGATTAGGGGACGGGTGAGGGTCAGGCTTCGGGGAAGGGTTAGGGTTAGGGTTCGGGCTAGGGTTAGGGTTAGGGGACGGGGACGGTTTAGGGTCCAGGTGAGGGTACGGCAACGCTTTAGGGGGAGCGTGCGTGTGAGGGCGTGGGTTAGTGTTACCGTACGGGTTAGGATTAGGGGACGGGTGAGGTTCAGGCTTCGGGGAAGGGTTAGGGTTACGGTTCGGGCTAGGGTTAGGGTTAGGGGACGGGGACGGTTTAGGGTCCAGGTGAGGGTACGGCAACGCTTTAGGGGGAGCGTGCGTGTGAGCGCGCGCGATAGTGTTAGCGTACGGGTTAGGATTAGGGGACGGGTGAGGGTCAGGCTTCGGGGAAGGGTTAGGGTTAGGGTTCGGGCTAGGGTTAGGGTTAGGGGACGGGGACGGTTTAGGGTCCAGGTGAGGGTACGGCAACGCTTTAGGGGGAGCGTGCGTGTGAGGGCGCAGGTTAATGTTAGCGTACGGGTGAGGATTACGGGACGGGTGAGGGTCAGGCTTCGGGGAAGGGTTAGGGTTAGGGTTCGGGCTAGGGTTAGGGTTAGGGGACGGGGACGGTTTAGGGTCCAGGTGAGGATACGGCAACGCTTTAGGGGGAGCGTGCGTGTGAGGGCGCGGGTTAGTGTTAGCGTACGGGTTAGGATTAGGGGACGGGTGAGGGTCAGGCTTCGGGGAAGGGTTAGGGTTAGGGTTCGGGCTAGGGTTAGGGTTAGGGGACGGGGATGGTTTAGGGTCCAGGTGAGGGTACGGCAACGCTTTAGGGGGAGCGTGCGTGTGAGGGCGCGGGTTAGTGTTAGCGTACGGGTTAGGATTAGGGGCCGGGTGAGGGTCAGGCTTCGGGGAAGGGTTAGGGTTAGGGTTCGGGCTAGGGTTAGGGTTAAGTGGCGGGGACGGTTTAGGGTCCAGGTGAGGGTACGGCAACGCTTTAGGGGGAGCGTGCGTGTGAGGGCGCGGGTTAGTGTTAGTGTACGGGTTAGGATTAGTGGATGGGTGAGGGTCAGGCTTCGGGGAAGGGTTAGGGTTAGGGTTCGGGCTAGGGTTAGGGTTAGGGGACGGGGACGGTTTAGGGTCCAGGTGAGGGTACGGCAACGCTTTAGGGGGAGCATGCGTGTGAGGGCGTGGGTTAGTGTTAGCGTACGGGTTAGGATTAGGGGACGGGTGAGGGTCAGGCTTCGGGGAAGGGTTAGGGTTAGGGTTCGGGCTAGGGTTAGGGTTAGGGGACGGGGACGGTTTAGGGTCCAGGTGAGGGTACGGCAACGCTTTAGGGGGAGCGTGCGTGTGAGGGCGCGGGTTAGTGTTAGCGTACGGGTTAGAATTAGGGGACGGGTGAGGGTCAGGCTTCGGGGAAGGGTTAGGGTTAGGGTTCGGGCTAGGGTTAGGGTTAGGGGACGGGGACGGTTTAGGGTCCAGGTGAGGGTATGGCAACGCTTTAGGGGGAGCGTGCGTGTGAGGGCGCGTGTTAGTGTTAGCGTACGGCTTAGGATTAGGGGACGGGTGAGGGTCAGGCTTCGGGGAAGGGTTAGGGTTAGGGTTCGGGCTAGGGTTAGGGTTAGGGGACGGGGACGGTTTAGGGTCCAGGTGAGGGTACGGCAACGCTTTAGGGGGAGCGTGCGTGTGAGGGTGCGGGTTAGTGTTAGGGTATGGGTTAGGATTAGGGGACGGGTGAGGGTCAGGCTTCGGGGAAGGTTTAGGGTTAGGGTTCGGGCTAGGGTTAGGGTTAGGGGACGGGGACGGTTTAGGGTCCAGGTGAGGGTACGGCAATGCTTTACGGGGAGAGTGCGTGTGAGGGCGCGGGTTAGTGTTAGCGTACGGGTTAGGATTAGGGGACGGGTGAGGGTCAGGCTTCGGGGAAGGGTTAGGGTTAGGGTTCGGGCTAGGGTTAGGGTTAGGGGACGGGGACGGTTTAGGTTCCAGGTGAGTGTACGGCAACGCTTTAGGGGGAGCGTGCGTGTGAGGGCGCGGGTTAGTGTTAGTGTACGGGTTAGGATTAGTGGATGGGTGAGGGTCAGGCTTCGGGGAAGGGTTTGGGTTAGGGTTCGGGCTAGGGTTAGGGTTAGGGGACGTGGACGATTTAGGGTCCAGGTGAGGGTACGGCAACGCTTTAGGGGGAGCGTGCGTGTGAGGGCGCGGGTTAGTGTTAGTGTACGGGTTAGGATTAGGGGACGGTTGAGGGTCAGGCTTCGGGGAAGGGTTAGGGTTAGGGTTCGGGCTAGGGTTAGGGTTAGGGGACGGGGACGGTTTAGGGTCGAGGTGAGGGTACGGCAACGCTTTAGGGGGAGCGTGCGTGTGAGGGCGCGGGTTAGTGTTAGCGTACGGGTTAGGATTAGGGGACGGGTGAGTGTCAGGCTTCGGGGAAGGTTTTGGGTTAGGGTTCGGGCTAGGGTTAGGGTTAGGGGACGGGGACGGTTTAGGGTCCAGGTGAGGGTACGGCAACGCTTTAGGGGGAGCGTGCGTGTGAGGGCGCGGGTTAGTGTTAGGGTACGCGTTAGGATTAGGGGACGGGTGAGGGTCAGGCTTCGGGGAAGGGTTAGGGTTAGGGTTCGGGCTAGGGTTAGGGTTAGGGGACGGGGACGGTTTAGGGTCCAGGTGAGGGTACGGCAACGCTTTAGGGGGAGCATGCGTGTGAGGGCGTGGGTTAGTGTTAGCGTACGGGTTAGGATTAGGGGACGGGTGAGGGTCAGGCTTCGGGGAAGGGTTAGGGTTAGGGTTCGGGCTAGGGTTAGGGTTAGGGGACGGGGACGGTTTAGGGTCCAGGTGAGGGTACGGCAACGCTTTAGGGGGAGCGTGCGTGTGAGGGCGCGGGTTAGTGTTAGCGTACGGGTTAGAATTAGGGGACGGGTGAGGGTCAGGCTTCGGGGAAGGGTTAGGGTTAGGGTTCGGGCTAGGGTTAGGGTTAGGGGACGGGGACGGTTTAGGGTCCAGGTGAGGGTACGGCAACGCTTTAGGGGGAGCGTGCGTGTGAGGGCGCGGGTTAGTGTCAGCGTACGGGTTAGGATTAGGGGACGGGTGAGGGTCAGGCTTCGGGGAAGGGTTAGGGTTAGGGTTCGGGCTAGGGTTAGGGTTAGGGAACGGGGACGGTTTAGGGTCCAGGTGAGGGTATGGCAACGCTTTAGGGGGAGCGTGCGTGTGAGGGCGCGTGTTAGTGTTAGCGTACGGCTTAGGATTAGGGGACGGGTGAGGGTCAGGCTTCGGGGAAGGGTTAGGGTTAGGGTTCGGGCTAGGGTTAGGGTTAGGGGACGGGGACGGTTTAGGGTCCAGGTGAGGGTACGGTAACGCTTTAGGGGGAGCGTGCGTGTGAGGGTGCGGGTTAGTGTTAGGGTATGGGTTAGGATTAGGGGACGGGTGAGGGTCAGGCTTCGGGGAAGGTTTAGGGTTAGGGTTCGGGCTAGGGTTAGGGTTAGGGGACGGGGACGGTTTAGGGTCCAAGTGAGGGTACGGCAATGCTTTACGGGGAGAGTGCGTGTGAGGGCGCGGGTTAGTGTTAGCGTACGGGTTAGGATTAGGGGACGGGTGAGGGTCAGGCTTCGGGGAAGGGTTAGGGTTAGGGTTCGGGCTAGGGTTAGGGTTAGGGGACGGGGACGGTTTAGGGTCCAGGTGAGGGTACAGCAACGCTTTAGGGGGAGCGTGCGTGTGAGGGCGCGGGTTAGTGTTAGGGTACGGGTTAGGATTAGGGGACGGGTGAGGGTCAGGCTTCGGGGAAGGGTTAGGGTTAGGGTTCGGGCTAGGGTTAGGGTTAGGGGACGGGGACGGTTTAGGGTCCAGGTGAGGGTACGGCAACGCTTTAGGGGGAGCGTGCGTGTGAGGGCGCGGGGTAGTGTTAGCGTACGGGTTAGGATTAGGGGACGGGTGAGGGTCAGGCTTCGGGGAAGGGTTAGGGTTAGGGTTCGGGCTAGGGTTAGGGTTAGGGGACGGGGACGGTTTAGGGTCCAGGTGAGGGTACGGCAACGCTTTAGGGGGAGCGTGCGTGTGAGGGCGCGGGTTAGTGTTAGCGTACGGGTTAGGATTAGGGGACGGGTGAGGGTCAGGCTTCAGGGAAGGGTTAGGGTTAGGGTTCGGGCTAGGGTTAGGGGACGGGGACGGTTTAGGGTCCAGGTGAGGGTACGGCAACGCTTTAGGGGGAGCGTGCGTGTGAGGGCGCGGGTTAGTGTTAGCGTACGGGTTAGGATTAGGGGACGGGTGAGGGTCAGGCTTCGGGGAAGAGTTAGGGTTAGGGTTCGGGCTAGGGTTAGGGTTAGGGGACGGGGACGGTTTAGGGTCCAGGTGAGGGTACGGCAACGCTTTAGGGGGAGCGTGCGTGTGAGGGCGCGGGTTAGTGTCAGCGTACGGGTTAGGATTAGGGGACGGGTGAGGGTCAGGCTTCGGGGAAGGGTTAGGGTTAGGGTTCGGGCTAGGGTTAGGGTTAGGGGACGGGGACGGTTTAGGGTCCAGGTGAGGGTATGGCAACGCTTTAGGGGGAGCGTGCGTGTGAGGGCGCGTGTTAGTGTTAGCGTACGGCTTAGGATTAGGGGACGGGTGAGGGTCAGGCTTCGGGGAAGGGTTAGGGTTAGGGTTCGGGCTAGGGTTAGGGTTAGGGGACGGGGACGGTTTAGGGTCCAGGTGAGGGTACGGCAACGCTTTAGGGGGAGCGTGCGTGTGAGGGTGCGGGTTAGTGTTAGGGTATGGGTTAGGATTAGGGGACGGGTGAGGGTCAGGCTTCGGGGAAGGTTTAGGGTTAGGGTTCGGGCTAGGGTTAGGGTTAGGGGACGGGGACGGTTTAGGGTCCAAGTGAGGGTACGGCAATGCTTTACGGGGAGAGTGCGTGTGAGGGCGCGGGTTAGTGTTAGCGTACGGGTTAGGATTAGGGGACGGGTGAGGGTCAGGCTTCGGGGAAGGGTTAGGGTTAGGGTTCGGGCTAGGGTTAGGGTTAGGGGACGGGGACGGTTTAGGGTCCAGGTGAGGGTACAGCAACGCTTTAGGGGGAGCGTGCGTGTGAGGGCGCGGGTTAGTGTTAGGGTACGGGTTAGGATTAGGGGACGGGTGAGGGTCAGGCTTCGGGGAAGGGTTAGGGTTAGGGTTCGGGCTAGGGTTAGGGTTAGGGGACGGGGACGGTTTAGGGTCCAGGTGAGGGTACGGCAACGCTTTAGGGGGAGCGTGCGTGTGAGGGCGCGGGGTAGTGTTAGCGTACGGGTTAGGATTAGGGGACGGGTGAGGGTCAGGCTTCGGGGAAGGGTTAGGGTTAGGGTTCGGGCTAGGGTTAGGGTTAGGGGACGGGGACGGTTTAGGGTCCAGGTGAGGGTACGGCAACGCTTTAGGGGGAGCGTGCGTGTGAGGGCGCGGGTTAGTGTTAGGGTATGGGTTAGGATTAGGGGACGGGTGAGGGTCAGGCTTCTGGTAAGGGTTAGGGTTAGGGTTCGGGCTAGGGTTAGGGTTAGGGGACGGGGACGGTTTAGGGTACAGATGAGTGTACGGCAACGCTTTAGGGGGAGCGTGCGTGTGAGGGCGCGGGTTAGTGTCAGCGTACGGGTTACGATTAGGGGACGGGTGAGGGTCAGGCTTCGGGGAAGGGTTAGGGTTAGGGTTCGGGCTAGGGTTAGGGTTAGGGGACGGGGACGGTTTAGGGTCCAGGTGAGGGTACGGCAACGCTTTAGGGGGAGCGTGCGTGTGAGGGCGCGGGTTAGTGTTAGGGTATGGGTTAGGATTAGGGGACGGGTGAGGGTCAGGCTTCGGGGAAGGGTTAGGGTTAGGGTTCGGGCTAGGATTAGGGTTAGGGGACAGGGACGGTTTAGGGTCCAGGTGAGGGTACGGCAACGCTTTAGGGGGAGCGTGCATGTGAGGGCGCGGGTTAGTGTTAGGGTATGGGTTAGGATTAGGGGACGGGTGAGGGTCAGGCTTCGGAGAAGGGTTAGGTTTAGGGTTCGGGCTAGGGTTAGGGTTAGGGGATAGGGACGGTTTAGGGTCCAGGTGAGGGTACGGCAACTCTTTAGGGGGAGCGTGCGTGTGAGGGCGCTGGTTAGTGTTAGCGTACGGGTTAGGATTAGGGGACGGGTGAGGGTCAGGCTTCGGGGAAGGGTTAGGGTTAGGGTTCGGGCTAGGGTTAGGGTTAGGGGACGGGGACGGTTTAGGGTACAGATGAGGGTACGGCAACGCTTTAGGGGGAGCGTGCGTGTGAGGGCGCGGGTTAGTGTCAGCGTACGGGTTACGATTATGGGACGGGTGAGGGTCAGGCTTCGGGGAAGGGTTAGGGTTAGGGTTCGGGCTAGGGTTAGGGTTAGGGGACGGGGACGGTTTAGGGTCCAGGTGAGGGTATGGCAACGCTTTAGGGGGAGCGTGCGTGTGAGGGCACGCGTTAGTGTTAGCGTACGGCTTAGGATTAGGGGACGGGTGAGGGTCAGGCTTCGGGGAAGGGTTAGGGTTAGCGTTCGGGCTAGGGTTATGGTTAGGGGACGGGGACGGTTTAGTGTCCAGGTGAGGGTACGGCAACGCTTTAGGGGGAGCGTGCGTGTGAGGGTGCGGGTTAGTGTTAGGGTATGGGTTAGGATTAGGGGACGGGTGAGGGTCAGGCTTCGGGGAAGGGTTAGGGTTAGGGTTCGGGCTAGGGTTAGGGTTAGGGGACGGGGACGGTTTAGGGTCCAGGTGAGGGTACGGCAACGCTTTAGGGGGAGCGTGCGTGTGAGGGCGCGAGTTAGTGTTACCGTACGGGTTAGGATTAGGGGACGGGTGAGGGTCAGGCTTCGGGGAAGGGTTAGGGTTAGGGTTCGGGCTAGGGTTATGGTTAGGGGACGGGGACGGTTTAGGGTCCAGGTGAGGGTACGGCAACGCTTTAGGGGGAGCGTGCGTGTGAGGGAGCGGGTTAGTGTTAGGGTACGGGTTAGGATTAGGGGACGGGTGAGGGTCAGGCTTCGGGGAAGTGTTAGGGTTAGGGTTCGGGCTAGGGTTAGGGTTAGGGGACGATGACGGTTTAGGGTCCAGGTGAGGGTACGGCAACGCTTTAGGGGGAGCGTGCGTGTGAGGGCGCGGGGTAGTGTTAGCGTACAGGTTAGGATTAGGGGACGGGTGAGGGTCAGGCTTCGGGGAAGGGTTAGGGTTAGGGTTCGGGCTAGGGTTAGGGTTAGGGGACGGGGACGGTTTAGGGTCCAGGTGAGGGTACGGCAACGCTTTAGGGGGAGCGTGCATGTGAGGGCGCGGGTTAGTGTTAGCGTACGGGTTAGGATTAGGGGACGGGTGAGGGTCAGGCTTCGGGGAAGAGTTAGGGTTAGGGTTCGGGCTAGGGTTAGGGTTAGGGGACGGGGACGGTTTAGGGTCCAGGTGAGTGTACGGCAACGCTTTAGGGGGAGCGTGCGTGTGAGGGCGCAGGTTAGTGTCAGCGTACGGGTTAGGATTAGGGGACGGGTGAGGGTCAGGCTTCGGGGAAGGGTTAGGTTTAGGTTTCGGGCTAGGGTTAGGGTTAGGGGACGGGGACGGTTTAGGGTCCAGGTGAGGGTACGGCAACGCTTTAGGGGGAGCGTGCGTGTGAGGGTGCGGGTTAGTGTTAGGGTATGGGTTAGGATTAGGGGACGGGTGAGGGTCAGGCTTCGGGGAAGGGTTAGGGTTAGGGTTCGGGCTAGGGTTAGGGTTAGGGGACGGGGACGGTTTAGGGTCCAGGTGAGGGTACGGCAACGCTTTAGGGGGAGCGTGCGTGTGAGGGCGCGGGTTAGTGTTACCGTACGGGTTAGGATTAGGGGACGGGTGAGGGTCAGGCTTCGGGGAAGGGTTAGGGTTAGGGTTCGGGCTAGGGTTATGGTTAGGGGACGGGGACGGTTACGGGTCCAGGTGAGGGTACGGCAACGCTTTAGGGGGAGCGTGCGTGTGAGGGAGCGGGTTAGTGTTAGGGTACGGGTTAGGATTAGGGGACGGGTGAGGGTCAGGCTTCGGGGAAGTGTTAGGGTTAGGGTTCGGGCTAGGGTTAGGGTTAGGGGACGATGACGGTTTAGGGTCCAGGTGAGGGTACGGCAACGCTTTAGGGGGAGCGTGCGTGTGAGGGCGCGGGGTAGTGTTAGCGTACGGGTTAGGATTAGGGGACGGGTGAGGGTCAGGCTTCGGGGAAGGGTTACGGTTAGGGTTCGGGCTAGGGTTAGGGTTAGGGGACGGGGACGGTTTAGGGTCCAGGTGAGGGTACGGCAACGCTTTAGGGGGAGCGTGCGTGTGAGGGCGCGGGTTAGTGTTAGCGTACGGGTTAGGATTAGGGGACGGGTGAGGGTCAGGCTTCGGGGAAGAGTTAGGGTTAGGGTTCGGGCTAGGGTTAGGGTTAGGGGACGGGGACGGTTTAGGGTCCAGGTGAGTGTACGGCAACGCTTTAGGGGGAGCGTGCGTGTGAGGGCGCAGGTTAGTGTCAGCGTACGGGTTAGGATTAGGGGACGGGTGAGGGTCAGGCTTCGGGGAAGGGTTAGGTTTAGGTTTCGGGCTAGGGTTAGGGTTAGGGGACGGGGACGGTTTAGGGTCCAGGTGAGGGTATGGCAACGCTTTAGGGGGAGCGTGCGTGTGAGAGCGCGCGTTAGTGTTAGCGTACGGCTTAGGATTAGGGGACGGCTGAGGGTCAGGCTTCGGGGAAGGGTTAGGGTTAGGGTTCGGGCTAGGGTTAGTGTTAGGGGACGGGGACGGTTTACGGTCCAGGTGAGGGTACGGCAACGCTTTAGGGGGAGCGTGCGTGTGAGGGCGCGGGTTAGTGTTAGCGTACGGGTTAGGATTAGGGGACGGGTGAGGGTCAGGCTTCGGGGAAGGGTTAGGGTTAGGGTTCGGGCTAGGGTTAGGGTTAGGGGACGGGGACGGTTTAGGGTCCAGGTGAGGGTACGGCAACGCTTTAGGGGGAGCGTGCGTGTGAGGGCGCGGGTTAGTGTTAAGGTATGGTTTAGGATTATGGGACGGGTGAGGGTCAGGCTTCGGGGAAGGGTTAGGGTTAGGGTTCGGGCTAGGGTTAGGGTTAGGGGACGGGGACGGTTTAGGGTCCAGGTGAGTGTACGGCAACGCGTTAGGGGGAGCGTGCGTGTGAGGGCGCGGGTTAGTGTTAGCGTACGGGTTAGGATTAGGGGACGGGTGAGGGTCAGGCTTCGGGGAAGGGTTAGGGTTAGGGTTCGGGCTAGGGTTAGGGTTAGGGGACGGGGACGGTTTAGGGTCCAGGTGAGGGTACGGCAACGCTTTAGGGGGAGCGTGCGTGTGAGGGCGCGGGTTAGTGTTAGCGTACGGGTTAGGATTACGGGACGGGTGAGGGTCAGGCTTCGGGGAAGGGTTAGGGTTAGGGTTCGGGCTAGGGTTAGGGTTAGGGGACGGAGATGGTTTAGGGTCCAGGAGAGGGTACAGCAACGCTTTAGGGGGAGCGTGCGTGTGAGGGCGCGGGTTAGTGTTAGCATACGGGTTAGGATTAGGGACCGGGTGAGGGTCAGGCTTCGGGGAAGGGTTAGGGTTAGGGTTCGGGCTAGGGTTAGGGTTAAGGGGCGGGGACGGTTTAGGGTCCAGGTGAGGGTACGGCAACGCTTTAGGGGGAGCGTGCGTGTGAGGGCGCGGGTTAGTGTTAGTGTACGGGTTAGGATTAGTGGATGGGTGAGGGTCAGGCTTCGGGGAAGGGTTAGGGTTAGGGTTCGGGCTAGGGTTAGGGTTAGGGGACGGGGACGGTTTAGGGTCCAGGTGAGGGTACGGCAACGCTTTAGGTGGAGCATGCATGTGAGGGCGCGGGTTAGTGTTAGCGTACGGGTTAGGATTAGGGGACGGGTGAGGGTCACGCTTCGGGGAAGGGTTAGGTTTAGGGTTCGGGCTAGGGTTAGGGTTAGGGGACGGGGACGGTTTAGGGTCCAGGTGAGGGTATGGCAACGCTTCAGGGGGAGCGTGCGTGTGAGGGCGCGGGTTAGTGTTAGTGTACGGGTTAGGATTAGTGGATGGGTGAGGGTCAGGCTTCGGGGAAGGGTTTGGGTTAGGGTTCGGGCTAGGGTTAGGGTTAGGGGACGTGGACGGTTTAGGGTCCGGGTGAGGGTACGGCAACGCTTTAGGGGGAGCGTGCATGTGAGGGCGCGGGTTAGTGTTAGCGTACGGGTTAGGATTAGGGGACGGTTGAGTGTCAGGGTTCGGGGAAGGGTTAGGGTTAGGGTTCGGGCTAGGGTTAGGGTTAGGGGACGGGGACGGTTTAGGGTCGAGGTAGGGTACGGCAACGCTTTAGGGGGAGCGTGCGTGTGAGGGCGCGGGTTAGTGTTAGCGTACGGGTTAGGATTAGGGGACGGGTGAGGGTCAGGCTTCGGGGAAGGGTTAGGGTTAGGGTTCGGGCTAGGGTTAGGGTTAGGGGACGGGGACGGTTTAGGGTCCAGGTGAGGGTACGGCAACGCTTTAGGGGGAGCGTGCGTGTGAGGGCGCGGGTTAGTGTTAGCGTACGGGTTAGGATTAGGGGACGGGTGAGGGTCAGGCTTCGGGGAAGGGTTAGGGTTAGGGTTCGGGCTAGGGTTAGGGTTAGGGGACAGGGACGGTTTAGGGTCCAGGTGAGGGTACGGCAACGCTTTAGGGGGAGCGTTCGTGTGAGGGCGAGGGTTAGTGTTAGCGTACGGGTTAGGATTAGGGGACGGGTGAGGGTCAGGCTTCGGGGAAGGGTTAGGGTTAGGGTTCGGGCTAGGGTTAGGGTTAGGGGACGGGGACGGTTTAGGGTCCAGGTGAGGGTACAGCAACGCTTTAGGGGGAGCGTGCGTGTGAGGGCGCGCGATAGTGTTAGCGTACGGCTTAGGATTAGGGGACGGGTGAGGGTCAGGCTTCGGGGAAGGGTTAGGGTTAGGGTTCGGGCTAGGGTTAGGGTTAGGTGACGGGGACGGTTTAGGGTCCAGGTGAGGGTACGGCAACGCTTTAGGGGGAGCGTGCGTGTGAGGGCGCGGGTTAGTGTTAGGGTATGGGTTAGGATTAGGGGACGGGTGAGGGTCAGGCTTCGGGGAAGTGTTAGAGTTAGGGTTCGGGCTAGGGTTAGGGTTAGGGGACGGGGACGGTTTAGGGTCCAGGTGAGGGTACGGCAACGCTTTAGGGGGAGCGTGCGTGTGAGGGCGCGGGTTAGTGTTAGCGTACGGGTTAGGATTAGGGGACGGGTGAGGGTCAGGCTTCGGGGAAGGGTTAGGGTTAGGGTTCGGGCTAGGGTTAGGGTTAGGGGACGGGGACGGTTTAGGGTCCAGGTGAGGGTACGGCAACGCTTTAGGGGGAGAGTGCGTGTGAGGGCGCGGGTTAGTGTTAGCGTACGGGTTAGGATTAGGGGATGGGTGAGGGTCAGGCTTCGGGGAAGGGTTAGGGTTAGGGTTCGGGCTAGGGTTAGGGTTAGGGGACGGGGACGGTTTAGGGTCCAGGTGAGTGTACGGCAACGCGTTAGGGGGAGCGTGCGTGTGAGGGCGCGGGTTAGTGTTAGCGTACGGGTTAGGATTAGGGGACGGGTGAGGGTCAGGCTTCGGGGAAGGGTTAGGGTTAGGGTTCGGGCTAGGGTTAGGGTTAGGGGACGGGGACGGTTTAGGGTCCAGGTGAGGGTACGGCAACGCTTTAGGGGGAGCGTGCGTGTGAGGGCGCGGGTTAGTGTTAGCGTACGGGTTAGGATTACGGGACGGGTGAGGGTCAGGCTTCGGGGAAGGGTTAGGGTTAGGGTTCGGGCTAGGGTTAGGGTTAGGGGACGGAGATGGTTTAGGGTCCAGGAGAGGGTACAGCAACGCTTTAGGGGGAGCGTGCGTGTGAGGGCGCGGGTTAGTGTTAGCATACGGGTTAGGATTAGGGACCGGGTGAGGGTCAGGCTTCGGGGAAGGGTTAGGGTTAGGGTTCGGGCTAGGGTTAGGGTTAAGGGGCGGGGACGGTTTAGGGTCCAGGTGAGGGTACGGCAACGCTTTAGGGGGAGCGTGCGTGTGAGGGCGCGGGTTAGTGTTAGTGTACGGGTTAGGATTAGTGGATGGGTGAGGGTCAGGCTTCGGGGAAGGGTTAGGGTTAGGGTTCGGGCTAGGGTTAGGGTTAGGGGACGGGGACGGTTTAGGGTCCAGGTGAGGGTACGGCAACGCTTTAGGAGGAGCATGCGTGTGAGGGCGCGGGTTAGTGTTAGCGTACGGGTTAGGATTAGGGGACGGGTGAGGGTCACGCTTCGGGGAAGGGTTAGGTTTAGGGTTCGGGCTAGGGTTAGGGTTAGGGGACGGGGACGGTTTAGGGTCCAGGTGAGGGTATGGCAACGCTTCAGGGGGAGCGTGCGTGTGAGGGCGCGGGTTAGTGTTAGTGTACGGGTTAGGATTAGTGGATGGGTGAGGGTCAGGCTTCGGGGAAGGGTTTGGGTTAGGGTTCGGGCTAGGGTTAGGGTTAGGGGACGTGGACGGTTTAGGGTCCGGGTGAGGGTACGGCAACGCTTTAGGGGGAGCGTGCATGTGAGGGCGCGGGTTAGTGTTAGCGTACGGGTTAGGATTAGGGGACGGTTGAGTGTCAGGGTTCGGGGAAGGGTTAGGGTTAGGGTTCGGGCTAGGGTTAGGGTTAGGGGACGGGGACGGTTTAGGGTCGAGGTAGGGTACGGCAACGCTTTAGGGGGAGCGTGCGTGTGAGGGCGCGGGTTAGTGTTAGCGTACGGGTTAGGATTAGGGGACGGGTGAGGGTCAGGCTTCGGGGAAGGGTTAGGGTTAGGGTTCGGGCTAGGGTTAGGGTTAGGGGACGGGGACGGTTTAGGGTCCAGGTGAGGGTACGGCAACGCTTTAGGGGGAGCGTGCGTGTGAGGGCGCGGGTTAGTGTTAGCGTACGGGTTAGGATTAGGGGACGGGTGAGGGTCAGGCTTCGGGGAAGGGTTAGGGTTAGGGTTCGGGCTAGGGTTAGGGTTAGGGGACAGGGACGGTTTAGGGTCCAGGTGAGGGTACGGCAACGCTTTAGGGGGAGCGTTCGTGTGAGGGCGAGGGTTAGTGTTAGCGTACGGGTTAGGATTAGGGGACGGGTGAGGGTCAGGCTTCGGGGAAGGGTTAGGGTTAGGGTTCGGGCTAGGGTTAGGGTTAGGGGACGGGGACGGTTTAGGGTCCAGGTGAGGGTACAGCAACGCTTTAGGGGGAGCGTGCGTGTGAGGGCGCGCGATAGTGTTAGCGTACGGCTTAGGATTAGGGGACGGGTGAGGGTCAGGCTTCGGGGAAGGGTTAGGGTTAGGGTTCGGGCTAGGGTTAGGGTTAGGTGACGGGGACGGTTTAGGGTCCAGGTGAGGGTACGGCAACGCTTTAGGGGGAGCGTGCGTGTGAGGGCGCGGGTTAGTGTTAGGGTATGGGTTAGGATTAGGGGACGGGTGAGGGTCAGGCTTCGGGGAAGTGTTAGAGTTAGGGTTCGGGCTAGGGTTAGGGTTAGGGGACGGGGACTGTTTAGGGTCCAGGTGAGGGTACGGCAACGCTTTAGGGGGAGCGTGCGTGTGAGGGCGCGGGTTAGTGTTAGCGTACGGGTTAGGATTAGGGGACGGGTGAGGGTCAGGCTTCGGGGAAGGGTTAGGGTTAGGGTTCGGGCTAGGGTTAGGGTTAGGGGACGGGGACGGTTTAGGGTCCAGGTGAGGGTACGGCAACGCTTTAGGGGGAGAGTGCGTGTGAGGGCGCGGGTTAGTGTTAGCGTACGGGTTAGGATTAGGGGATGGGTGAGGGTCAGGCTTCGGGGAAGGGTTAGGGTTAGGGTTCGGGCTAGGGTTAGGGTTAGGGGACGGGGACGGTTTAGGGTCCAGGTGAGTGTACGGCAACGCGTTAGGGGGAGCGTGCGTGTGAGGGCGCGGGTTAGTGTTAGCGTACGGGTTAGGATTAGGGGACGGGTGAGGGTCAGGCTTCGGGGAAGGGTTAGGGTTAGGGTTCGGGCTAGGGTTAGGGTTAGGGGACGGGGACGGTTTAGGGTCCAGGTGAGGGTACGGCAACGCTTTAGGGGGAGCGTGCGTGTGAGGGCGCGGGTTAGTGTTAGCGTACGGGTTAGGATTACGGGACGGGTGAGGGTCAGGCTTCGGGGAAGGGTTAGGGTTAGGGTTCGGGCTAGGGTTAGGGTTAGGGGACGGAGATGGTTTAGGGTCCAGGAGAGGGTACAGCAACGCTTTAGGGGGAGCGTGCGTGTGAGGGCGCGGGTTAGTGTTAGCATACGGGTTAGGATTAGGGGCCGGGTGAGGGTCAGGCTTCGGGGAAGGGTTAGGGTTAGGGTTCGGGCTAGGGTTAGGGTTAAGGGGCGGGGACGGTTTAGGGTCCAGGTGAGGGTACGGCAACGCTTTAGGGGGAGCGTGCGTGTGAGGGCGCGGGTTAGTGTTAGTGTACGGGTTAGGATTAGTGGATGGGTGAGGGTCAGGCTTCGGGGAAGGGTTAGGGTTAGGGTTCGGGCTAGGGTTAGGGTTAGGGGACGGGGACGGTTTAGGGTCCAGGTGAGGGTACGGCAACGCTTTAGGTGGAGCATGCGTGTGAGGGCGCGGGTTAGTGTTAGCGTACGGGTTAGGATTAGGGGACGGGTGAGGGTCACGCTTCGGGGAAGGGTTAGGTTTAGGGTTCGGGCTAGGGTTAGGGTTAGGGGACGGGGACGGTTTAGGGTCCAGGTGAGGGTATGGCAACGCTTCAGGGGGAGCGTGCGTGTGAGGGCGCGGGTTAGTGTTAGTGTACGGGTTAGGATTAGTGGATGGGTGAGGGTCAGGCTTCGGGGAAGGGTTTGGGTTAGGGTTCGGGCTAGGGTTAGGGTTAGGGGACGTGGACGGTTTAGGGTCCGGGTGAGGGTACGGCAACGCTTTAGGGGGAGCGTGCATGTGAGGGCGCGGGTTAGTGTTAGCGTACGGGTTAGGATTAGGGGACGGTTGAGTGTCAGGGTTCGGGGAAGGGTTAGGGTTAGGGTTCGGGCTAGGGTTAGGGTTAGGGGACGGGGACGGTTTAGGGTCGAGGTAGGGTACGGCAACGCTTTAGGGGGAGCGTGCGTGTGAGGGCGCGGGTTAGTGTTAGCGTACGGGTTAGGATTAGGGGACGGGTGAGGGTCAGGCTTCGGGGAAGGGTTAGGGTTAGGGTTCGGGCTAGGGTTAGGGTTAGGGGACGGGGACGGTTTAGGGTCCAGGTGAGGGTACGGCAACGCTTTAGGTGGAGCGTGCGTGTGAGGGCGTGGGTTAGTGTTAGGGTACGGGTTAGGATTAGGGGACGGGTGAGGGTCAGGCTTCGGGGAAGGGTTAGGGTTAGGGTTCGGGCTAGGGTTAGCGTTAGGGGACGGGGACGGTTTAGGGTCCAGGTGAGGGTACGGCAACGCTTTAGGGGGAGCGTGCGTGTGAGGGCGCGTGTTAGTGTTAGCGTACGGCTTAGGATTAGGGGACGGGTGAGGTTCAGGCTTCGGGGAAGGGTTAGGGTTAGGGTTCGGGCTAGGGTTAGGGTTAGGGGACGGGGACGGTTTAGGGTCCAGGTGAGGGTACGGCAACGCTTTAGGGGGAGCGTGCGTGTGAGGGTGCGGGTTAGTGTTAGGGTATGGGTTAGGATTAGGGGACGGGTGAGGGTCAGGCTTCGGGGAAGGGTTAGGGTTAGGGTTCGGGCTAGGGTTAGGGTTAGGGGACGGGGACGGTTTAGGGTCCAGGTGAGTGTACGGCAACGCTTTACGGGGAGAGTGCGTGTGAGGGCGCGGGTTAGTGTTAGCGTACGGGTTAGGATTAGGGGACGGGTGAGGGTCAGGCTTCGGGGAAGGGTTAGGGTTAGGGTTCGGGCTAGGGTTAGGGTTAGGGGACGGGGACGGTTTAGGGTCCAGGTGAGGGTACAACAACGCTTTAGGGGGAGCGTGCGTGTGAGGGTGCGGGTTAGTGTTAGCGTACGGGTTAGGATTAGGGGACGGGTGAGTGTCAGGCTTCGGGGAAGGGTTAGGGTTAGGGTTCGGGCTAGGGTTAGGGTTAGGGGACGGGGAAGGTATAGGGTCCAGGTGAGGGTACGGCAACGCTTTAGGGGGAGCGTGCGTGTGAGGGCACGGGTTAGTGTTAGCGATCGGGTTAGGATTAGGGGACGGGTGAGGGTCAGGCTTCGGGTAAGGGTTAGGGTTAGGGTTCGGGCTAGGGTTAGGGTTAGGGGACGGGGACGGTTTAGGGTCCAGGTGAGGGTATGGCAACGCTTTAGGGGGAGCGTGCGTGTGAGGGCGCGGGTTAGTGTTAGCGTACGGGTTAGGATTTGGGGAGGGGTGAGGGTCAGGCTTCGGGGAAGGGTTAGGGTTAGGGTTCGGGCTAGGGTTAGGGTTAGGGGACGGGGACGGTTTAGGGTCCAGGTGAGGGTACGGCAACGCTTTAGGGGGAGCGTGCGTGTGAGGGCGTGCGATAGTGTTAGCGTACGGCTTAGGATTAGGGGACGGGTGAGGGTCAGGCTTCGGGGAAGGGTTAGGGTTAGGGTTCGGGCTAGGGTTAGGGTTAGGGGATGGGGACGGTTTAGGGTCCAGGTGAGGGTACGGCAACGCTTTAGGGGGAGCGTGCGTGTGAGGGCGCGGGTTAGAGTTAGCGTACGGTTTAGGATTAGGGGACGGGTGAGGGTCAGGCTTCGGGGAAGGGTTAGGGTTAGGTTTCGGGCTAGGGTTAGGGTTAGGGGACGGGGACGGTTTAGGGTTCAGGTGAGGGTATGGCAACGCTTTAGGGGGAGCGTGCGTGTGAGGGCGCGGGTTAGTGTTAGCGTACAGCTTAGGATTAGGCGACGGCTGAGGGTCAGGCTTCGGGGAAGGGTTAGGGTTAGGGTTCGGGCTAGGGTTAGGGTTAGGGGACGGGGACGTTTTAGGGTCCAGGTGAGGGTACGGCAACGCTTTAGGGGGAGCGTGCGTGTGAGGGCGCGGGTTAGTGTTAGCGTACGGGTTAGGATTAGGGGACGGGTGAGGGTCAGGCTTCGGGGAAGGGTTAGGGTTAGGGTTCGGGCTAAGGTTAGGGTTAGGGGACGGGGACGCTTTAGGGTCCAGGTGAGGGTACGGCAACGCTTTAGGGGGAGCGTGCGTGTGAGGGCGTGCGATAGTGTTAGCGTACGGCTTAGGATTAGGGGACGGGTGAGGGTCAGGCTTCGGGGAAGGGTTAGGGTTAGGGTTCGGGCTAGGGTTAGGGTTAGGGGATGGGGACGGTTTAGGGTCCAGGTGAGGGTACGGCAACGCTTTAGGGGGAGCGTGCGTGTGAGGGCGCGGGTTAGTGTTAGTGTATGGGTTAGGATTAGGGGACGGGTGAGGGTCAGGCTTCGGGGAAGGGTTAGGGTTAGGGTTCGGGCTCGGATTAGGGTTAGGGGACGGGGACGGTTTAGGGTCCAGGTGACGGTACGGCAACGCTTTAGGGGGAGCGTGCGTGTGAGGGCGCGGGTTAGTGTTAGGGTATGGGTTAGGATTAGGGGACGGGTGAGGGTCAGGCTTCGGAGAAGGGTTAGGGTTAGGGTTCGGGCTGGGGTTAGGGTTAGGGGATAGGGACGGTTTAGGGTCCAGGTGAGGGTACGGCAACGCTTTAGGGGGAGCGTGCGTGTGAGGGCGCGGGTTAGTGTTAGGGTATGGGTTAGGATTAGGGGACGGGTGAGGGTCAGGCTTCGGGGAAGGGTTAGGGTTAGGGTTCGGGCTAGGGTTAGGGTTAGGGGACGGGGACGGTTTAGGGTACAGATGAGGGTACGGCAGCGCTTTAGGGGGAGCGTGCGTGTGAGGGCGCGGGTTAGTGTTAGCGTACGGGTTAGGATTAGGGGACGGGTGAGGGTCATGCTTCGGGGAAGGGTTAGGGTTAGGGTTCGGGCTAGGGTTAGGGTTAGGGGACGGGGACGGTTTAGGGTCCAGGTGAGTGTACGGCAACGCTTTAGGGGGAGCGTGCGTGTGAGGGCGCGGGTTAGTGTTAGTGTACGGGTTAGGATTAGTGGATGGGTGAGGGTCAGGCTTCGGGGAAGGGTTTGGGTTAGGGTTCGGGCTAGGGTTAGGGTTAGGGGACGTGGACGGTTTAGGGTCCAGGTGAGGGTACGGCAACGCTTTAGGGGGAGCGTGCGTGTGAGGGCGCGGGTTAGTGTTAGCGTACGGGTTAGGATTAGGGGACGGTTGAGGGTCAGGCTTCGGGGAAGAGTTAGGGTTAGGGTTCGGGCTAGGGTTAGGGTTAGGGGACGGGGACGGTTTAGGTTCGAGGTGAGGGTACGGCAACGCTTTAGGGGGAGCGTGCGTGTGAGGGCGCGGGTTAGTGTTAGCGTACGGGTTAGGATTAGGGGACGGGTGAGGGTCAGGCTTCGGGGAAGGGTTAGGGTTAGGGTTCGGGCTAGGGTTAGGGTTAGGGGACGGGGACGGTTTAGGGTCCAGCTGAGGGTACGGCAACGCTTTAGGGGGAGCATGCGTGTGAGGGCGTGGGTTAGTGTTAGCGTACGGGTTAGGATTAGGGGACGGGTGAGGGTCAGGCTTCGGGGAAGGGTTAGGGTTAGGGTTCGGGCTAGGGTTAGGGTTAGGGGACGGGGACGGTTTAGGGTCCAGGTGAGGGTACGGCAACGCTTTAGGGGGAGCGTGCGTCTGAGGGCGCGGGTTAGTGTCAGCGTACGGGTTAGAATTAGGGGACGGGTGAGGGTCAGGCTTCGGGGAAGGGTTAGGGTTAGGGTTCGGGCTAGGGTTAAGGTTAGGGGACGGGGACGGTTTAGGGTCCAGGTGAGGGTACGGCAACGCTTTAGGGGGAGCGTGCGTGTGAGGGCGCGGGTTAGTGTCAGCGTACGGGTTAGGATTAGGGGACGGGTGAGGGTCAGGCTTCGGGGAAGGGTTAGGGTTAGGGTTCGGGCTAGGGTTAGGGTTAGGGGACGGGGACGGTTTAGGGTCCAGGTGAGGGTATGGCAACGCTTTAGGGGGAGCGTGCGTGTGAGGGCGCGTGTTAGTGTTAGCGTACGGCTTAGGATTAGGGGACGGGTGAGGGTCAGGCTTCGGGGAAGGGTTAGGGTTAGGGTTCGGGCTAGGGTTAGGGTTAGGGGACGGGGACGGTTTAGGGTCCAGGTGAGGGTACGGCAATGCTTTACGGGGAGAGTGCGTGTGAGGGCGCGGGTTAGTGTTAGCGTACGGGTTAGGATTAGGGGACGGGTGAGGGTCAGGCTTCGGGGAAGGGTTAGGGTTAGGGTTCGGGCTAGGGTTAGGGTTAGGGGACGGGGACGGTTTAGGGTCCAGGTGAGTGTATGGCAACGCTTTAGGGGGAGCGTGCGTGTGAGGGCACGCGTTAGTGTTAGCGTACGGCTTAGGATTAGGGGACGGGTGAGGGTCAAGCTTCGGGGAAGGGTTAGGGTTAGGGTTCGGGCTAGGGTTAGGGTTAGGGGACGGGGACGGTTTAGGGTCCAGGTGAGGGTACGGCAACGCTTTAGGGGGAGCGTGCGTGTGAGGGCGCGGGTTAGTGTTAGCGTACGGGTTGGGATTAGGGGACGGGTGAGGGTCACGTTTCGGGGAAGGGTTAGGGTTAGGGTTCGGGCTAGGGTTAGGGTTAGGGGACGGGGACGGTTTAGGGTCCAGGTGAGGGTACGGCAACGCTTTAGGGGGAGCGTGCGTGTGAGGGCGCGGGTTAGTGTTAGGGTATGGGTTAGGATTAGGGGACGGGTGAGGGTCAGGCTTCGGGGAAGGGTTAGGGTTAGGGTTCGGGCTAGGATTAGGGTTAGGGGACAGGGACGGTTTAGGGTCCAGGTGAGGGTACGGCAACGCTTTAGGGGGAGCGTGCATGTGAGGGCGCGGGTTAGTGTTAGGGTATGGGTTAGGATTAGGGGACGGGTGAGGGTCAGGCTTCGGAGAAGGGTTAGGTTTAGGGTTCGGGCTAGGGTTAGGGTTAGGGGATAGGGACGGTTTAGGGTCCAGGTGAGGGTACGGCAACTCTTTAGGGGGAGCGTGCGTGTTAGGGCGCTGGTTAGTGTTAGCGTACGGGTTAGGATTAGGGGACGGGTGAGGGTCAGGCTTCGGGGAAGGGTTAGGGTTAGGGTTCGGGCTAGGGTTAGGGTTAGGGGACGGGGACGGTTTAGGGTACAGATGAGGGTACGGCAACGCTTTAGGGGGAGCGTGCGTGTGAGGGCGCGGGTTAGTGTCAGCGTACGGGTTACGATTAGGGGACGGGTGAGGGTCAGGCTTCGGGGAAGGGTTAGGGTTAGGGTTCGGGCTAGGGTTAGGGTTAGGGGACGGGGACGGTTTAGGGTCCAGGTGAGGGTTTGGCAACGCTTTAGGGGGAGCGTGCGTGTGCGGGCACGCGTTAGTGTTAGCGTACGGCTTAGGATTAGGGGACGGGTGAGGGTCAGGCTTCGGGGAAGGGTTAGGGTTAGCGTTCGGGCTAGGGTTATGGTTAGGGGACGGGGACGGTTTAGTGTCCAGGTGAGGGTACGGCAACGCTTTAGGGGGAGCGTGCGTGTGAGGGTGCGGGTTAGTGTTAGGGTATGGGTTAGGATTAGGGGACGGGTGAGGGTCAGGCTTCGGGGAAGGGTTAGGGTTAGGGTTCGGGCTAGGGTTAGGGTTAGGGGACGGGGACGGTTTAGGGTCCAGGTGAGGGTACGGCAACGCTTTAGGGGGAGCGTGCGTGTGAGGGCGCGGGTTAGTGTTACCGTACGGATTAGGATTAAGGGACGGGTGAGGGTCAGGCTTCGGGGAAGGGTTAGGGTTAGGGTTCGGGCTAGGGTTATGGTTAGGGGACGGGGACGGTTTAGGGTCCAGGTGAGGGTACGGCAACGCTTTAGGGGGAGCGTGCGTGTGAGGGAGCGGGTTAGTGTTAGGGTACGGGTTAGGATTAGGGGACGGGTGAGGGTCAGGCTTCGGGGAAGTGTTAGGGTTAGGGTTCGGGCTAGGGTTAGGGTTAGGGGACGATGACGGTTTAGGGTCCAGGTGAGGGTACGGCAACGCTTTAGGGGGAGCGTGCGTGTGAGGGCGCGGGGTAGTGTTAGCGTACAGGTTAGGATTAGGGGACGGGTGAGGGTCAGGCTTCGGGGAAGGGTTAGGGTTAGGGTTCGGGCTAGGGTTAGGGTTAGGGGACGGGGACGGTTTAGGGTCCAGGTGAGGGTACGGCAACGCTTTAGGGGGAGCGTGCATGTGAGGGCGCGGGTTAGTGTTAGCGTACGGGTTAGGATTAGGGGACGGGTGAGGGTCAGGCTTCGGGGAAGAGTTAGGGTTAGGGTTCGGGCTAGGGTTAGGGTTAGGGGACGGGGACGGTTTAGGGTCCAGGTGAGTGTACGGCAACGCTTTAGGGGGAGCGTGCGTGTGAGGGCGCAGGTTAGTGTCAGCGTACGGGTTAGGATTAGGGGACGGGTGAGGGTCAGGCTTCGGGGAAGGGTTAGGTTTAGGTTTCGGGCTAGGGTTAGGGTTAGGGGACGGGGACGGTTTAGGGTCCAGGTGAGGGTATGGCAACGCTTTAGGGGGAGCGTGCGTGTGAGGGCGCGCGTTAGTGTAAGCGTACGGCTTAGGATTAGGGGACGGGTGAGGGTCAGGCTTCGGGGAAGGGTTAGGGTTAGGGTTCGGGCTAGGGTTAGGGTTAGGGGACGGGGACGGTTTACGGTCCAGGTGAGGGTACGGCAACGCTTTAGGGGGAGCGTGCGTGTGAGGGTGCGGGTTAGTGTTAGGGTATGGGTTAGGATTAGGGGACGGGTGAGGGTCAGGCTTCGGGGAAGGGTTAGGGTTAGGGTTCGGGCTAGGGTTAGGGTTAGGGGACGGGGACGGTTTAGGGTCCAGGTGAGGGTACGGCAACGCTTTAGGGGGAGCGTGCGTGTGAGGGCGCGGGTTAGTGTTACCGTACGGGTTAGCATTAGGGGACGGGTGAGGGTCAGGCTTCGGGGAAGGGTTAGGGTTAGGGTTCGGGCTAGGGTTATGGTTAGGGGACGGGGACGGTTACGGGTCCAGGTGAGGGTACGGCAACGCTTTAGGGGGAGCGTGCGTGTGAGGGAGCGGGTTAGTGTTAGGGTACGGGTTAGGATTAGGGGACGGGTGAGGGTCAGGCTTCGGGGAAGTGTTAGGGTTAGGGTTCGGGCTAGGGTTAGGGTTAGGGGACGATGACGGTTTAGGGTCCAGGTGAGGGTACGGCAACGCTTTAGGGGGAGCGTGCGTGTGAGGGCGCGGGGTAGTGTTAGCGTACGGGTTAGGATTAGGGGACGGGTGAGGGTCAGGCTTCGGGGAAGGGTTAGGGTTAGGGTTCGGGCTAGGGTTAGGGTTAGGGGACGGGGACGGTTTAGGGTCCAGGTGAGGGTACGGCAACGCTTTAGGGGGAGCGTGCGTGTGAGGGCGCGGGTTAGTGTTAGCGTACGGGTTAGGATTAGGGGACGGGTGAGGGTCAGGCTTCGGGGAAGAGTTAGGGTTAGGGTTCGGGCTAGGGTTAGGGTTAGGGGACGGGGACGGTTTAGGGTCCAGGTGAGTGTACGGCAACGCTTTAGGGGGAGCGTGCGTGTGAGGGCGCAGGTTAGTGTCAGCGTACGGGTTAGGATTAGGGGACGGGTGAGGGTCAGGCTTCGGGGAAGGGTTAGGTTTAGGTTTCGGGCTAGGGTTAGGGTTAGGGGACGGGGACGGTTTAGGGTCCAGGTGAGGGTATGGCAACGCTTTAGGGGGAGCGTGCGTGTGAGGGCGCGCGTTAGTGTTAGCGTACGGCTTAGGATTAGGGGACGGCTGAGGGTCAGGCTTCGGGGAAGGTTTAGGGTTAGGGTTCGGGCTAGGGTTAGGGTTAGGGGACGGGGACGGTTTACGGTCCAGGTGAGGGTACGGCAACGCTTTAGGGGGAGCGTGCGTGTGAGGGCGCGGGTTAGTGTTAGCGTACGGGTTAGGATTAGGGGACGGGTGAGGGTCAGGCTTCGGGGAAGGGTTAGGGTTAGGGTTCGGGCTAGGGTTAGGGTTAGGGGACGGGGACGGTTTAGGGTCCAGGTGAGGGTACGGCAACGCTTTAGGGGGAGCGTGCGTGTGAGGGCGCGGGTTAG
Organism: Stenella coeruleoalba; assembly: GCF_951394435.1. Taxonomy (NCBI): domain Eukaryota; kingdom Metazoa; phylum Chordata; class Mammalia; order Artiodactyla; family Delphinidae; genus Stenella; species Stenella coeruleoalba. Next base: position 21,425 of record NW_027645888.1, on the reverse strand, counting down.
TGTTAGCGTACGGGTTAGGATTACGGGACGGGTGAGGGTCAGGGTTCGGGGAAGGGTTAGGGTTAGGGTTCGGGCTAGGGTTAGGGTTAGGGGACGGGGATGGTTTAGGGTCCAGGAGAGTGTACAGCAACGCTTTAGGGGGAGCGTGCGTGTGAGGGCGCGGGTTAGTGTTAGCATACGGGTTAGGATTAGGGGCCAGGTGAGGGTCAGGCTTCGGGGAAGGGTTAGGGTTAGGGTTCGGGCTAGGGTTAGGGTTAAGGGGCGGGGACGGTTTAGGGTCCAGGTGAGGGTACGGCAACGCTTTAGGGGGAGCGTGCGTGTGAGGGCGCGGGTTAGTGTTAGTGTACGGGTTAGGATTAGTGGATGGGTGAGGGTCAGGCTTCGGGGAAGGGTTAGGGTTAGGGTTCGGGCTAGGGTTAGGGTTAGGGGACGGGGACGGTTTAGGGTCCAGGTGAGGGTACGGCAACGCTTTAGGTGGAGCATGCGTGTGAGGGCGCGGGTTAGTGTTAGCGTACGGGTTAGGATTAGGGGACGGGTGAGGGTCACGCTTCGGGGAAGGGTTAGGTTTAGGGTTCGGGCTAGGGTTAGGGTTAGGGGACGGGGACGGTTTAGGGTCCAGGTGAGGGTATGGCAACGCTTCAGGGTGAGCGTGCGTGTGAGGGCGCGGGTTAGTGTTAGTGTACGGGTTAGGATTAGTGGATGGGTGAGGGTCAGGCTTCGGGGAAGGGTTTGGGTTAGGGTTCGGGCTAGGGTTAGGGTTAGGGGACGTGGACGGTTTAGGGTCCGGGTGAGGGTACGGCAACGCTTTAGGGGGAGCGTGCATGTGAGGGCGCGGGTTAGTGTTAGCGTACGGGTTAGGATTAGGGGACGGTTGAGTGTCAGGCTTCGGGGAAGGGTTAGGGTTAGGGTTCGGGCTAGGGTTAGGGTTAGGGGACGGGGACGGTTTAGGGTCGAGGTAGGGTACGGCAACGCTTTAGGGGGAGCGTGCGTGTGAGGGCGCGGGTTAGTGTTAGCGTACGGGTTAGGATTAGGGGACGGGTGAGGGTCAGGCTTCGGGGAAGGGTTAGGGTTAGGGTTCGGGCTAGGGTTAGGGTTAGGGGACGGGGACGGTTTAGGGTCCAGGTGAGGGTACGGCAACGCTTTAGGGGGAGCGTGCGTGTGAGGGCGTGGGTTAGTGTTAGGGTACGGGTTAGGATTAGAGGACGGGTGAGGGTCAGGCTTCGGGGAAGGGTTAGGGTTAGGGTTCGGGCTAGGGTTAGCGTTAGGGGACGGGGACGGTTTAGGGTCCAGGTGAGGGTACGGCAACGCTTTAGGGGGAGCGTGCGTGTGAGGGCGCGTGTTAGTGTTAGCGTACGTCTTAGGATTAGGGGACGGGTGAGGGTCAGGCTTCGGGGAAGGGTTAGGGTTAGGGTTCGGGCTAGGGTTAGGGTTAGGGGACGGGGACGGTTTAGGGTCCAGGTGAGGGTACGGCAACGCTTTAGGGGGAGCGTGCGTGTGAGGGTGCGGGTTAGTGTTAGGGTATGGGTTAGGATTAGGGGACGGGTGAGGGTCAGGCTTCGGGGAAGGGTTAGGGTTAGGGTTCGGGCTAGGGTTAGGGTTAGGGGACGGGGACGGTTTAGGGTCCAGGTGAGGGTACGGCAACGCTTTACGGGGAGAGTGCGTGTGAGGGCGCGGGTTAGTGTTAGCGTACGGGTTAGGATTAGGGGACGGGTGAGGGTCAGGCTTCGGGGAAGGGTTAGGGTTAGGGTTCGGGCTAGGGTTAGGGTTAGGGGACGGGGACGGTTTAGGGTCCAGGTGAGGGTACAACAACGCTTTAGGGGGAGCGTGCGTGTGAGGGCGCGGGTTAGTGTTAGCGTACGGGTTAGGATTAGGGGACGGGTGAGTGTCAGGCTTCGGGGAAGGGTTAGGGTTAGGGTTCGGGCTAGGGTTAGGGTTAGGGGACGGGGAAGGTATAGGGTCCAGGTGAGGGTACGGCAACGCTTTAGGGGGAGCGTGCGTGTGAGGGCACGGGTTAGTGTTAGCGATCGGGTTAGGATTAGGGGACGGGTGAGGGTCAGGCTTCGGGTAAGGGTTAGGGTTAGGGTTCGGGCTAGGGTTAGGGTTAGGGGACGGGGACGGTTTAGGGTCCAGGTGAGGGTACGGCAACGCTTTAGGGGGAGCGTGCGTGTGAGGGCGCGGGTTAGAGTTAGCGTACGGTTTAGGATTAGGGGACGGGTGAGGGTCAGGCTTCGGGGAAGGGTTAGGGTTAGGTTTCGGGCTAGGGTTAGGGTTAGGGGACGGGGACGGTTTAGGGTCCAGGTGAGGGTATGGCAACGCTTTAGGGGGAGCGTGCGTGTGAGGGCGCGGGTTAGTGTTAGCGTACAGCTTAGGATTAGGCGACGGCTGAGGGTCAGGCTTCGGGGAAGGGTTAGGGTTAGGGTTCGGGCTAGGGTTAGGGTTAGGGGACGGGGACGTTTTAGGGTCCAGGTGAGGGTACGGCAACGCTTTAGGGGGAGCGTGCGTGTGAGGGCGCGGGTTAGTGTTAGCGTACGGGTTAGGATTAGGGGACGGGTGAGGGTCAGGCTTCGGGGAAGGGTTAGGGTTAGGGTTAGGGCTAGGGTTAGGGTTAGGGGACGGGGACGCTTTAGGGTCCAGGTGAGGGTACGGCAACGCTTTAGGGGGAGCGTGCGTGTGAGGGCGTGCGATAGTGTTAGCGTACGGCTTAGGATTAGGGGACGGGTGAGGGTCAGGCTTCGGGGAAGGGTTAGGGTTAGGGTTCGGGCTAGGGTTAGGGTTAGGGGATGGGGACGGTTTAGGGTCCAGGTGAGGGTACGGCAACGCTTTAGGGGGAGCGTGCGTGTGAGGGCGCGGGTTAGTGTTAGGGTATGGGTTAGGATTAGGGGACGGGTGAGGGTCAGGCTTCTGGGAAGGGTTAGGGTTAGGGTTCGGGCTAGGGTTAGGGTTAGGGGACGGGGACTGTTTAGGGTCCAGGTGAGGGTACGGCAACGCTTTAGGGGGAGCGTGCGTGTGAGGGTGCGGGTTAGTGTTAGCGTACGGGTTAGGATTAGGGGACGGGTGAGGGTCAGGCTTCGGGGAAGGGTTGGGTTAGGGTTCGGGCTAGGGTTAGGGTTAGGGGACGGGGACGGTTTAGGGTCCAGGTGAGGGTACGGCAACGCTTTAGGGGGAGCGTGCGTGTGAGGGCGCGGGTTAGTGTTAGCGTACGGGTTAGGATTACGGGACGGGTGAGGGTCAGGCTTCGGGGAAGGGTTAGGGTTAGGGTTCGGGCTAGGGTTAGGGTTAGGGGACGGGGACGGTTTAGGGTCCAGGTGAGGGTACGGCAACGCTTTAGGGGGAGCGTGCGTGTGAGGGCGTGGGTTAGTGTTAGCGTACGGGTTGGGATTAGGGGACGGGTGAGGGTCACGTTTCGGGGAAGGGTTAGGGTTAGGGTTCGGGCTAGGGTTAGGGTTAGGGGACGGGGACGGTTTAGGGTCCAGGTGAGGGTACGGCAACGCTTTAGGGGGAGCGTGCGTGTGAGGGCGCGGGTTAGTGTTAGGGTATGGGTTAGGATTAGGGGACGGGTGAGGGTCAGGCTTCGGGGAAGGGTTAGGGTTAGGGTTCGGGCTCGGATTAGGGTTAGGGGACGGGGACGGTTTAGGGTCCAGGTGAGGGTACGGCAACGCTTTAGGGGGAGCGTGCGTGTGAGGGCGCGGGTTAGTGTTAGGGTATGGGTTAGGATTAGGGGACGGGTGAGGGTCAGGCTTCGGAGAAGGGTTAGGGTTAGGGTTCGGGCTAGGGTTAGGGTTAGGGGACGGGGACGGTTTAGGGTCCAGGTGAGGGTACGGCAACGCTTTACGGGGAGAGTGCGTGTGAGGGCGCGGGTTAGTGTTAGCGTACGGGTTAGGATTAGGGGACGGGTGAGGGTCAGGCTTCGGGGAAGGGTTAGGGTTAGGGTTCGGGCTAGGGTTAGGGTTAGGGGACGGGGACGGTTTAGGGTCCAGGTGAGGGTACAACAACGCTTTAGGGGGAGCGTGCGTGTGAGGGCGCGGGTTAGTGTTAGCGTACGGGTTAGGATTAGGGGACGGGTGAGTGTCAGGCTTCGGGGAAGGGTTAGGGTTAGGGTTCGGGCTAGGGTTAGGGTTAGGGGACGGGGAAGGTATAGGGTCCAGGTGAGGGTACGGCAACGCTTTAGGGGGAGCGTGCGTGTGAGGGCACGGGTTAGTGTTAGCGATCGGGTTAGGATTAGGGGACGGGTGAGGGTCAGGCTTCGGGTAAGGGTTAGGGTTAGGGTTCGGGCTAGGGTTAGGGTTAGGGGACGGGGACGGTTTAGGGTCCAGGTGAGGGTATGGCAACGCTTTAGGGGGAGCGTGCGTGTGAGGGCGCGGGTTAGTGTTAGCGTACGGGTTAGGATTTGGGGAGGGGTGAGGGTCAGGCTTCGGGGAAGGGTTAGGGTTAGGGTTCGGGCTAGGGTTAGAGTTAGGGGACGGGGACGGTTTAGGGTCCAGGTGAGGGTACGGCAACGCTTTAGGGGGAGCGTGCGTGTGAGGGCGCGGGTTAGAGTTAGCGTACGGTTTAGGATTAGGGGACGGGTGAGGGTCAGGCTTCGGGGAAGGGTTAGGGTTAGGTTTCGGGCTAGGGTTAGGGTTAGGGGACGGGGACGGTTTAGGGTCCAGGTGAGGGTATGGCAACGCTTTAGGGGGAGCGTGCGTGTGAGGGTGCGGGTTAGTGTTAGCGTACAGCTTAGGATTAGGCGACGGCTGAGGGTCAGGTTTCGGGGAAGGGTTAGGGTTAGGGTTCGGGCTAGGGTTAGGGTTAGGGGACGGGGACGTTTTAGGGTCCAGGTGAGGGTACGGCAACGCTTTAGGGGGAGCGTGCGTGTGAGGGCGCGGGTTAGTGTTAGCGTACGGGTTAGGATTAGGGGACGGGTGAGGGTCAGGCTTCGGGGAAGGTTTAGGGTTAGGGTTAGGGCTAGGGTTAGGGTTAGGGGACGGGGACGCTTTAGGGTCCAGGTGAGGGTACGGCAACGCTTTAGGGGGAGCGTGCGTGTGAGGGCGTGCGATAGTGTTAGCGTACGGCTTAGGATTAGGGGACGGGTGAGGGTCAGGCTTCGGGGAAGGGTTAGGGTTAGGGTTCGGGCTAGGGTTAGGGTTAGGGGATGGGGACGGTTTAGGGTCCAGGTGAGGGTACGGCAACGCTTTAGGGGGAGCGTGCGTGTGAGGGCGCGGGTTAGTGTTAGGGTATGGGTTAGGATTAGGGGACGGGTGAGGGTCAGGCTTCTGGGAAGGGTTAGGGTTAGGGTTCGGGCTAGGGTTAGGGTTAGGGGACGGGGACTGTTTAGGGTCCAGGTGAGGGTACGGCAACGCTTTAGGGGGAGCGTGCGTGTGAGGGTGCGGGTTAGTGTTAGCGTACGGGTTAGGATTAGGGGACGGGTGAGGTTCAGGCTTCGGGGAAGGGTTGGGTTAGGGTTCGGGCTAGGGTTAGGGTTAGGGGACGGGGACGGTTTAGGGTCCAGGTGAGGGTACGGCAACGCTTTAGGGGGAGCGTGCGTGTGAGGGCGCGGGTTAGTGTTAGCGTACGGGTTAGGATTACGGGACGGGTGAGGGTCAGGCTTCGGGGAAGGGTTAGGGTTAGGGTTCGGGCTAGGGTTAGGGTTAGGGGACGGGGACGGTTTAGGGTCCAGGTGAGGGTACGGCAACGCTTTAGGGGGAGCGTGCGTGTGAGGGCGTGGGTTAGTGTTAGCGTACGGGTTGGGATTAGGGGACGGGTGAGGGTCACGTTTCGGGGAAGGGTTAGGGTTAGGGTTCGGGCTAGGGTTAGGGTTAGGGGACGGGGACGGTTTAGGGTCCAGGTGAGGGTACGGCAACGCTTTAGGGGGAGCGTGCGTGTGAGGGCGCGGGTTAGTGTTAGGGTATGGGTTAGGATTAGGGGACGGGTGAGGGTCAGGCTTCGGGGAAGTGTTAGGGTTAGGGTTCGGGCTCGGATTAGGGTTAGGGGACGGGGACGGTTTAGGGTCCAGGTGAGGGTACGGCAACGCTTTAGGGGGAGCGTGCGTGTGAGGGCGCGGGTTAGTGTTAGGGTATGGGTTAGGATTAGGGGACGGGTGAGGGTCAGGCTTCGGAGAAGGGTTAGGGTTAGGGTTCGGGCTAGGGTTAGGGTTAGGGGATAGGGACGGTTTAGGGTCCAGGTGAGGGTACGGCAACGCTTTAGGGGGAGCGTGCGTGTGAGGGCGCTGGTTAGTGTTAGCGTACGGGTTAGGATTAGGGGACGGGTGAGGGTCAGGCTTCGGGGAATGGTTAGGGTTAGGGTTCGGGCTAGGGTTAGGGTTAGGGGACGGGGACGGTTTAGGGTACAGATGAGGGTACGGCAGCGCTTTAGGGGGAGCGTGCGTGTGAGGGCGCGGGTTAGTGTCAGCGTACGGGTTAGGATTAGGGGACGGGTGAGGGTCAGGCTTCCGGGAAGGGTTAGGGTTAGGGTTCGGGCTAGGGTTAGGGTTAGGGGACGGGGACGGTTTAGGGTCCAGGTGAGGGTACGGCAACGCTTTAGGGGGAGCGTGCGTGTGAGGGCGCAGGGTAGTGTTAGCGTACGGGTTAGGATTAGGGGACGGGTGAGGGTCAGGCTTCGGGGAAGGGTTAGGGTTAGGGTTCAGGCTAGAGTTAGGGTTAGGGGACGGGGACGGTTTAGGGTCCAGGTGAGGGTACGGCAACGCTTTAGGGGGAGCGTGCGTGTGAGGGCGCGGGTTAGTGTTAGCGTACGGGTTAGGATTAGGGGACGGGTGAGGGTCAGGCTTCAGGGAAGGGTTAGGGTTAGGGTTCGGGCTAGGGTTAGGGTTAGGGGACGGGGACAGTTTAGGGTCCATGTGAGGTTACGGCAACGCTTTAGGGGGAGCGTGCGTGTGAGGGCGCGGGTTAGTGTCAGCGTACGGGTTAGGATTAGGGGACGGGTGAGGGTCAGGCTTCGGGGAAGGGTTAGGGTTAGGTTTCGGGCTAGGGTTAGGGTTAGGGGACGGGGATGGTTTAGGGTCCAGGTGAGGGTATGGCAACGCTTTAGGGGGAGCGTGCGTGTGAGGGCGCGGGTTAGTGTTAGCGTACAGCTTAGGATTAGGGGACGGCTGAGGGTCAGGCTTCGGGGAAGGGTTAGGGTTAGGGTTCGGGCTAGGGTTAGGGTTAGGGGACGGGGACGTTTTAGGGTCCAGGTGAGGGTACGGCAACGCTTTAGGGGGAGCGTGCGTGTGAGGGCGCGGGTTAGTGTTAGCGTACGGGTTAGGATTAGGGGACGGGTGAGGGTCAGGCTTCGGGAAAGGGTTAGGGTTAGGGTTAGGGCTAGGGTTAGGGTTAGGGGACGGGGACTCTTTAGGGTCCAGGTGAGGGTACGGCAACGCTTTAGGGGGAGCGTGCGTGTGAGGGTGTGCGATAGTGTTAGCGTACGGCTTAGGATTAGGGGACGGGTGAGGGTCAGGCTTCGGGGAAGGGTTAGGGTTAGGGTTCGGGCTAGGGTTAGGGTTAGGGGACGGGGACGGTTTAGGGTCCAGGTGAGGGTACGGCAACGCTGTAGGGGGAGCGTGCGTGTGAGGGCGCGGGTTAGTGTTAGGGTATGGGTTAGGATTAGGGGACGGGTGAGTGTCAGGCTTCTGGGAAGGGTTAGGGTTAGGGTTCGGGCTAGGGTTAGGGTTAGGGGACGGGGACGGTTTAGGGTCCAGGTGAGGGTACGGCAACGCTTTAGGGGGAGCGTGCGTGTGAGGGCGCGGGTTAGTGTTAGCGTACGGGTTAGGATTACGGGACGGGTGAGGGTCAGGCTTCGGGGAAGGGTTGGGTTAGGGTTCGGGCTAGGGTTAGGGTTAGGGGACGGGGACGGTTTAGGGTCCAGGTGAGGGTACGGCAACGCTTTAGGGGGAGCGTGCGTGTGAGGGCGCGGGTTAGTGTTAGCGTACGGGTTAGGATTACGTGACGGGTGAGGCTCAGGCTTCGGGGAAGGGTTAGGATTAGGGTTCGGGCTAGGGTTAGGGTTAGGGGACAGGGACGGTTTAGGGTCCAGGTGAGGGTACGGCAACGCTTTAGGGGGAGCGTGCGTGTGAGGGCGCGGGTTAGTGTTAGCGTACGGGTTGGGATTAGGGGACGGGTGAGGGTCACGTTTCGGGGAAGGGTTAGGGTTAGGGTTCGGGCTAGGGTTAGGGTTAGGGGACGGGGACGGTTTAGGGTCCAGGTGAGGGTACGGCAACGCTTTAGGGGGAGCGTGCGTGTGAGGGCACGGGTTAGTGTTAGGGTATGGGTTAGGATTAGGGGACGGGTGAGGGTCAGGCTTCGGAGAAGGGTTAGGGTTAGGGTTCGGCTAGGGTTAGGGTTAGGGGATAGGGACGGTTTAGGGTCCAGGTGAGGGTACGGCAACGCTTTAGGGGGAGCGTGCGTGTGAGGGCGCTGGTTAGTGTTAGCGTACGGGTTAGGATTAGGGGACGGGTGAGGGTCAGGCTTCGGGGAAGGGTTAGGGTTAGGGTTCGGGCTAGGGTTAGGGTTAGGGGACGGGGACGGTTTAGGGTACAGATGAGGGTACGGCAACGCTTTAGGGGGAGCGTGCGTGTGAGGGCGCGGGTTAGTGTCAGCGTACGGGTTAGGATTAGGGGACGGGTGAGGGTCAGGCTTCGGGGAAGGGTTAGGGTTAGGGTTCGGGCTAGGGTTAGGGTTAGGGGACGGGGACGGTTTAGGGTCCAGGTGAGGGTATGGCAACGCTTTAGGAGGAGCGTGCGTGTGAGGGCGCGCGTTAGTGTTAGCGTACGGCTTAGGATTAGGGGACGGGTGAGGGTCAGGCTTCGGGGAAGGGTTAGGGTTAGGGTTCGGGCTAGGGTTAGGGTTAGGGGACGGGGACGGCTTAGTGTCCAGGTGAGGGTACGGCAACGCTTTAGGGGGAGCGTGCGTGTGAGGGTGCGGGTTAGTGTTAGGGTATGGGTTAGGATTAGGGGACGGGTGAGGGTCAGGCTTCGGGGAAGGGTTAGGGTTAGGGTTCGGGCTAGGGTTAGGTTTAGGGGACGGGGACGGTTTAGGGTCCAGGTGAGGGTATGGCAACGCTTTAGGGGGAGCGTGCGTGTGAGGGCGCGGGTTAGTGTTAGCGTACGGGTTAGGATTAGGGGACGGGTGAGGGTCAGGCTTCGGGGAAGGGTTAGGGTTAGGGTTCGGGCTAGGGTTAGGGTTAGGGGACGGGGACGGTTTAGGGTCCAGGTGAGGGTACGGCAACGCTTTAGGGGGAGCGTGCGTGTGAGGGCGCGGGTTAGTGTTAGCGTACGGGTTAGGATTAGGGGACGGGTGAGGGTCAGGCTTCGGGGAAGGGTTAGGGTTAGGGTTCGGGCTAGGGTTAGGGTTAGGGGACGGGGACGGTTTAGGGTCCAGGTGAGGGTACGGCAACGCTTTAGGGGGAGCGTGCGTGTGAGGGCGCGGGTTAGTGTTAGCGTACAGGTTAGGATTAGGGAACGGGTGAGGGTCACGCTTCGGGGAAGTGTTAGGGTTAGGGTTCGGGCTAGGTTTAGGGTTAGGGGACGGGGACGGTTTAGGGTCCAGGTGAGGGTACGGCAACGCTTTAGGGGGAGCGTGCGTGTGAGGGCGCGGGTTAGTGTTAGGGTATGGGTTAGGATTAGGGGACGGGTGAAGGTCAGGCTTCGGGGAAGGGTTAGGGTTAGGTTTCGGGCTAGGGTTAGGGTTAGGGGACGGGGACGGTTTAGGGTCCAGGTGAGGGTACGGCAACGCTTTAGGGGGAGCGTGCGTGTGAGGGCGCGGGTTAGTGTTAGCGTACGGGTTAGGATTACGGGACGGGTGAGGGTCAGGCTTCGGGGAAGGGTTGGGTTAGGGTTCGGGCTAGGGTTAGGGTTAGGGGACGGGGACGGTTTAGGGTCCAGGTGAGGGTACGGCAACGCTTTAGGGGGAGCGTGCGTGTGAGGGCGCGGGTTAGTGTTAGCGTACGGGTTAGGATTACGTGACGGGTGAGGGTCAGGCTTCGGGGAAGGGTTAGGATTAGGGTTCGGGCTAGGGTTAGGGTTAGGGGACGGGGACGGTTTAGGGTCCAGGTGAGGGTACGGCAACGCTTTAGGGGGAGCGTGCGTGTGAGGGCGCGGGTTAGTGTTAGCGTACGGGTTGGGATTAGGGGACGGGTGAAGGTCACGTTTCGGGGAAGGGTTAGGGTTAGGGTTCGGGCTAGGGTTAGGGTTAGGGGACGGGGACGGTTTAGGGTCCAGGTGAGGGTACGGCAACGCTTTAGGGGGAGCGTGCGTGTGAGGGCACGGGTTAGTGTTAGGGTATGGGTTAGGATTAGGGGACGGGTGAGGGTCAGGCTTCGGAGAAGGGTTAGGGTTAGGGTTCGGCTAGGGTTAGGGTTAGGGGATAGGGACGGTTTAGGGTCCAGGTGAGGGTACGGCAACGCTTTAGGGGGAGCGTGCGTGTGAGGGCGCTGGTTAGTGTTAGCGTACGGGTTAGGATTAGGGGACGGGTGAGGGTCAGGCTTCGGGGAAGGGTTAGGGTTAGGGTTCGGGCTAGGGTTAGGGTTAGGGGACGGGGACGGTTTAGGGTACAGATGAGGGTACGGCAACGCTTTAGGGGGAGCGTGCGTGTGAGGGCGCGGGTTAGTGTCAGCGTACGGGTTAGGATTAGGGGACGGGTGAGGGTCAGGCTTCGGGGAAGGGTTAGGGTTAGGGTTCGGGCTAGGGTTAGGGTTAGGGGACGGGGACGGTTTAGGGTCCAGGTGAGGGTACGGCAACGCTTTAGGGGGAGCGTGCGTGTGAGGGCGCGGGTTAGTGTTAGCGTACGGGTTAGGATTAGGGGACGGGTGAGGGTCAGGCTTCGGGGAAGGGTTAGGGTTAGGGTTCGGGCTAGGGTTAGGGTTAGGGGACGGGGACGGTTTAGGGTCCAGGTGAGGGTACGGCAACGCTTTAGGGGGAGCGTGCGTGTGAGGGCGCGGGTTAGTGTTAGCGTACAGGTTAGGATTAGGGAACGGGTGAGGGTCACGCTACGGGGAAGTTTTAGGGTTAGGGTTCGGGCTAGGTTTAGGGTTAGGGGACGGGGACGGTTTAGGGTCCAGGTGAGGGTACGGCAACGCTTTAGGGGGAGCGTGCGTGTGAGGGCGCGGGTTAGTGTTAGGGTATGGGTTAGGATTAGGGGACGGGTGAAGGTCAGGCTTCGGGGAAGGGTTAGGGTTAGGTTTCGGGCTAGGGTTAGGGTTAGGGGACGGGGACGGTTTAGGGTCCAGGTGAGGGTACGGCAACGCTTTAGGGGGAGCGTGCGTGTGAGGGCGCGGGTTAGTGTTAGCGTACGGGTTAGGATTAGGGGACGGGTGAGGGTCACGCTTCGGGGAAGGGTTAGGGTTAGGGTTCGGGCTAGGGTTAGGGTTAGGGGACGGGGACGGTTTAGGGTCCAGGTGAGGGTATGGCAACTCTTTAGGGGGAGCGTGCGTGTGAGGGCGCGGGTTAGTGTTAGGGTATGGGTTAGGATTAGGGGACGGGTGAGGGTCAGGCTTCGGGGAAGGGTTAGGTTTAGGGTTCGGGCTAGGGTTAGGGTTAGGGGACGGGGACGGTTTAGGGTCCAGGTGAGGGTACGGCAACGCTTTAGGGGGAGCGTGCGTGTGAGGGCGCGGGTTAGTGTTAGGGTATGGGTTAGGATTAGGGGACGGGTGAGGGTCAGGCTTCGGAGAAGGGTTAGGGTTAGGGTTCGGGCTAGGGTTAGGGTTAGGGGATGGGGACGGTTTAGGGTCCAGGTGAGGGTACGGCAACGCTTTAGGGGGAGCGTGCGTGTGAGGGCGCTGGTTAGTGTTAGCGTACGGGTTAGGATTAGGGGACGGGTGAGGGTCAGGCTTCGGGGAAGGGTTAGGGTTAGGGTTCGGGCTAGGGTTAGGGTTAGGGGACGGGGACGGTTTAGGGTCCAGGTGAGGGTACGGCAATGCTTTAGGGGGAGCGTGCGTGTGAGGGCGCGCGATAGTGTTAGCGTACGGCTTAGGATTAAGGGACGGGTGAGGGTCAGGCTTCGGGGAAGGGTTAGGGTTAGGGTTCGGGCTAGGGTTAGGGTTAGGGGACGGGGACGGTTTAGGGTCCAGGTGAGGGTACGGCAACGCTTTAGGGGGAGCGTGCGTGTGAGGGCGCGGGTTAGTGTTAGGGTATGGGTTAGGATTAGGGGACGGGTGAGGGTCAGGCTTCGGGAAAGGGTTAGGGTTAGGGTTCGGGCTAGGGTTAGGGTTAGGGGACGGGGACGGTTTAGGGTCCAGGTGAGGGTACGGCAACGCTTTAGGGGGAGCGTGCGTGTGAGGGCGCGGGTTAGTGTTAGCGTACGGGTTAGGATTAGGGGACGGGTGAGGGTCAGGCTTCGGGGAAGGGTTAGGGTTAGGGTTCGGGCTAGGGTTAGGGTTAGGGGACGGGGACGGTTTAGGGTCCAGGTGAGGGTACGGCAACGCTTTAGGGGGAGCGTGCGTGTGAGGGCGCGGGTTAGTGTTAGGGTACGGGTTAGGATTAGGGGACGGGTGAGGGTCAGGTTTCGGGGAAGGGTTAGGGTTAGGGTTCGGGCTAGGGTTAGGGTTAGGGGACGGGGACGGTTTAGGGTCCAGGTGAGGGTACGGCAACACTTTAGGGGGAGCGTGCGTGTGAGGGCGCGGGTTAGTGTTAGCGTACGGGTTAGGATTAGGGGACGGGTGAGGGTCAGGCTTCGGGGAAGGGTTAGGGTTACGGTTCGGGCTAGGGTTATGGTTAGGGGACGGGGACGGTTTAGGGTCCAGGTGAGGGTACGGCAACGCTTTAGGGGGAGCGTGCGTGTGAGGGCGCGGGTTAGTGTTAGCGTATGGTTTAGGATTAGGGGACGGGTGAGGGTCAGGCTTCGGGGAAGGGTTAGGGTTAGGGTTTGGGCTAGGGTTAGGGTTCGGGGACGGGGACGGTTTAGGGTCCAGGTGAGGGTACGGCAACGCTTTAGGGGGAGCGTGCGTGTGAGGGCGCGGGTTAATGTTAGCGTACGGGTGTGGATTACGGGACGGATGAGGGTCAGGCTTCGGGGAAGGGTTTGTGTCAGGGTTCGGGCTAGGTTTAGGGTTAGGGGACGGGGACGGTTTAGGGTCCAGGTGAGGGTACGGCAACGCTTTAGGGGGAGCGTGCGTGTGAGGGCGCGGGTTAGTGTTAGCGTACGGGTTAGGATTACGGGATGGGTGAGGGTCCGGCTTCGGGGAAGGGTTAGAGTTAGGGTTCGGGCTAGGGTTAGGGTTAGGGGACGGGGATGGTTTAGGGTCCAGGTGAGGTTACGGCAACGCTTTAGGGGGAGCGTGCGTGTGAGGGCGCGGGTTAGTGTTAGCGTACGGGTTAGGATTAGGGGACGGGTGAGGGTCAGGCTTCGGGGAAGGGTTAGGGTTACGGTTCGGGCTAGGGTTAGGGTTAGGGGACGGGGACGGTTTAGGGTCCAGGTGAGGGTACGGCAACGCTTTAGGGGGAGCGTGCGTGTGAGGGCGCGGGTTAGTGTTAGCGTACGGGTTAGGATTAGGGGACGGGTGAGGGTCAGGCTTCGGGGAAGGGTTAGGGTTAGGGTTCGGGCTAGGGTTAGGGTTAGGGGACGGGGACGGTTTAGGGTCCAGGTGAGGGTACGGCAATGCTTTAGGGGGAGCGTGCGTGTGAGGGCGCGCGATAGTGTTAGCGTACGGCTTAGGATTAAGGGACGGGTGAGGGTCAGGCTTCGGGGAAGGGTTAGGGTTAGGGTTCGGGCTAGGGTTAGGGTTAGGGGACGGGGACGGTTTAGGGTCCAGGTGAGGGTACGGCAACGCTTTAGGGGGAGCGTGCGTGTGAGGGCGCGGGTTAGTGTTAGGGTATGGGTTAGGATTAGGGGACGGGTGAGGGTCAGGCTTCGGGAAAGGGTTAGGGTTAGGGTTCGGGCTAGGGTTAGGGTTAGGGGACGGGGACGGTTTAGGGTCCAGGTGAGGGTACGGCAACGCTTTAGGGGGAGCGTGCGTGTGAGGGCGCGGGTTAGTGTTAGCGTACGGGTTAGGATTAGGGGACGGGTGAGGGTCAGGCTTCGGGGAAGGGTTAGGGTTAGGGTTCGGGCTAGGGTTAGGGTTAGGGGACGGGGACGGTTTAGGGTCCAGGTGAGGGTACGGCAACGCTTTAGGGGGAGCGTGCGTGTGAGGGCGCGGGTTAGTGTTAGGGTACGGGTTAGGATTAGGGGACGGGTGAGGGTCAGGTTTCGGGGAAGGGTTAGGGTTAGGGTTCGGGCTAGGGTTAGGGTTAGGGGACGGGGACGGTTTAGGGTCCAGGTGAGGGTACGGCAACACTTTAGGGGGAGCGTGCGTGTGAGGGCGCGGGTTAGTGTTAGCGTACGGGTTAGGATTAGGGGACGGGTGAGGGTCAGGCTTCGGGGAAGGGTTAGGGTTACGGTTCGGGCTAGGGTTATGGTTAGGGGACGGGGACGGTTTAGGGTCCAGGTGAGGGTACGGCAACGCTTTAGGGGGAGCGTGCGTGTGAGGGCGCGGGTTAGTGTTAGCGTATGGTTTAGGATTAGGGGACGGGTGAGGGTCAGGCTTCGGGGAAGGGTTAGGGTTAGGGTTTGGGCTAGGGTTAGGGTTCGGGGACGGGGACGGTTTAGGGTCCAGGTGAGGGTACGGCAACGCTTTAGGGGGAGCGTGCGTGTGAGGGCGCGGTTTAATGTTAGCGTACGGGTGTGGATTACGGGACGGATGAGGGTCAGGCTTCGGGGAAGGGTTTGTGTCAGGGTTCGGGCTAGGTTTAGGGTTAGGGGACGGGGACGGTTTAGGGTCCAGGTGAGGGTACGGCAACGCTTTAGGGGGAGCGTGCGTGTGAGGGCGCGGGTTAGTGTTAGCGTACGGGTTAGGATTACGGGATGGGTGAGGGTCCGGCTTCGGGGAAGGGTTAGAGTTAGGGTTCGGGCTAGGGTTAGGGTTAGGGGACGGGGATGGTTTAGGGTCCAGGTGAGGTTACGGCAACGCTTTAGGGGGAGCGTGCGTGTGAGGGCGCGGGTTAGTGTTAGCGTACGGGTTAGGATTAGGGGACGGGTGAGGGTCAGGCTTCGGGGAAGGGTTAGGGTTACGGTTCGGGCTAGGGTTAGGGTTAGGGGACGGGGACGGTTTAGGGTCCAGGTGAGGGTACGGCAACGCTTTAGGGGGAGCGTGCGTGTGAGGGCGCGGGTTAGTGTTAGCGTACGGGTTAGGATTAGGGGACGGGTGCGGGTCAGGCTTCGGGGAAGTGTTAGGGTTAGGGTTCGGGCTAGGGTTAGGGTTAGGGGACGGGGACGGTTTAGGGTCCAGGTGAGGGTACGGCAACACTTTAGGGGGAGCGTGCGTGTGAGGGCGCGGGTTAGTGTTAGGGTATGGGTTAGGATTAGGGGACGGGTGAGGGTCAGGCTTCGGGGAAGGGTTAGGGTTAGGGTTCGGGCTAGGGTTAGGGTTAGGGGACGGGGACGGTTTAGGGTCCAGGTGAGGGTACGGCAACGCTTTAGGGGGAGCGTGCGTGTGAGGGCGCCGGTTAGTGTTTGCGTACGGGTTAGGATTAGGGGACGGGTGAGGGTCAGGCTTCGGGGAAGGGTTAGGGTTAGGGTTCGGGCTAGGGTTAGGGTTAGGGGATGGGGACGGTTTAGGGTCCAGGTGAGGGTATGGCAACGCTTTAGGGGGAGCGTGCGTTTGAGGGCGCGGGTTAGTGTTAGGGTATGGGTTAGGATTAGGGGACGGGTGAGGGTCAGGCTTCGGGGAAGGGTTAGGGTTAGGGTTCGGGCTAGGGTTAGGGTTAGGGGACGGGGACGGTTTAGGGTCCAGGTGAGGGTACGGCAATGCTTTAGGGGGAGCGTGTGTGTGAGGGCGCGGGTTAGTGTTAGCGTACGGGTTAGGATTAGGGGACGGGTGAGGGTCAGGCTACGGGGAAGGGTTAGGGTTAGGGTTCGGGCTAGGGTTAGGGTTGGGGACGGGGACGGTTTAGGGTCCAGGTGAGGGTACGGCAACGCTTTAGGGGGAGCGTGCGTGTGAGGACGCGGGTTAGTGTTAGCATACGGGTTAGGATTAGGGGACGGGTGAGGGTCAGGCTTCGGGGAAGGGTTAGGGTTAGGGTTCGGGCTAGGGTTAGGGTTAGGGGACGGGGACGGTTTAGGGTCCAGGTGAGGGTACGGCAACGCTTTAGGGGGAGCGTGCGTGTGAGGGCGCGGGTTAGTGTTAGCGTACGGGTTAGGATTAGGGGACGGGTGAGGGTCAGGCTTCGGGGAAGTGTTAGGGTTAGGGTTAGGGCTAGGGTTAGGGTTAGGGTACGGGGACGGTTTAGGGTCCAGGTGAGGGTACGGCAACGCTTTAGGGGGAGCGTGCGTGTGAGGGCGCGGGTTAGTGTTAGCGTACGGGTTAGGATTAGGGGACGGGTGAGGGTCAGGCTTCGGGGAAGTGTTAGGGTTAGGGTTCGGGCTAGGGTTAGGGTTAGGGGACGGGGACGGTTTAGGGTCCAGGTGAGGGTACGGCAACGCTTTAGGGGGAGCGTGCGTGTGAGGGCGCGGGTTAGTGTTAGGGTAAGGGTTAGGATTAGGGGACGGGTGAGGGTCAGGCTTCGGGGAAGGGTTAGGCTTAGGGTTCGGGCTAGGGTTAGGGTTAGGGGACGGGGACGGTTTAGGGTCCAGGTGAGGGTACGGGAACGCTTTAGGGGGAGCGTGCGTGTGAGGGCGTGGGTTAGTGTTTGCGTACGGGTTAGGTTTAGGGGACGGGTGAGGGTCAGGCTTCGGGGAAGTGTTAGGGTTAGGGTTCGGGCTAGGGTTAGGGTTAGGGGACGGGGACGGTTTAGGGTCCAGGTGAGGGTATGGCAACGCTTTAGGGGGAGCGTGCGTGTGAGGGCGCGGGTTAGTGTTAGGGTATGGGTTAGGATTAGGGGACGGGTGAGGGTCAGGCTTCGGGGAAGGGTTAGGGTTAGGGTTCGGGCTAGGGTTAGTGTTAGGGGACGGGGACGGTTTAGGGTCCAGGTGAGGGTACGGCAATGCTTTAGGGGGAGCGTGCGTGTGAGGGCGCGGGTTAGAGTTAGCGTACGGGTTAGGTTTAGGGGACGGGTGAGGGTCAGGCTTCGGGGAAGTGTTAGGGTTAGGGTTCGGGCTAGGGTTAGGGTTAGGGGACGGGGACGGTTTAGGGTCTAGGTTAGGGTACGGCAACGCTTTAGGGGCAGCGTGCGTGTGAGGACGCGGGTTAGTGTTAGCGTACGGGTTAGGATTAGGGGACGGGTGAGGGTCAGGCTTCGGGGAAGGGTTAGGGTTAGGGTTCGGGCTAGGGTTAGGGTTAGGGGACGGGGACGGTTTAGGGTCCAGGTGAGGGTACGGCAACGCTTTAGGGGGAGCGTGCGTGTGAGGGCGCGGGTTAGTGTTAGGGTATGGGTTAGGATTAGGGGACGGGTGAGGGTCAGGCTTCGGGGAAGGGTTAGGTTTAGGGTTCGGGCTAGGGTTAGGGTTAGGGGACGGGGACGGTTTAGGGTCCAGGTGAGGGTACGGCAACGCTTTAGGGGGAGCGTGTGTGTGAGGGCGCGGGTTAGTGTTAGCGTACAGGTTAGGATTAGGGGACGGGTGAGGGTCAGGCTTCGGGGAAGGGTTAGGGTTAGGGTTCGGTCTAGGGTTAGGGTTAGGGGACGGGGACGGTTTAGGGTCCAGGTGAGGGTACGGCAATGCTTTAGGGGGAGCGTGCGTGTGAGGGCGCGGGTTAGTGTTAGCGTACGGCTTAGGATTAGGGGACGGGTGAGGGTCAGGCTTCGTGGAAGGGTTAGGGTTAGGGTTCGGGCTAGGGTTAGGGTTAGGGGATGGGGACGGTTTAGGGTCCAGGTGAGGGTACGGCAACGCTTTAGGGGGAGCGTGCGTGTGAGGGCGCGGGTTAGTGTTAGCGTACGGGTTAGGATTAGGGGACGGGTGAGGGTCAGGCTTCGGGGAAGGGTTAGGGTTAGGGTTCGGGCTAGGGTTAGGGTTAGAGGACGGGGACGGTTTAGGGTCCAGGTGAGGGTACGGCAACGCTTTAGGGGGAGCGTGCGTGTGAGGGCGCGGGTTAGTGTTAGCGTACGGGTTAGGTTTAGGGGACGGGTGAGGGTCAGGCTTCGGGGAAGGGTTAGGATTAGGGTTCGGGCTAGGGTTAGGGTTAGGGGACGGGGATGGTTTAGGGTCCAGGTGAGGGTACGGCAACGCTTTAGGGGGAGCGTGCGTGTGAGGGCGCGGGTTAGTGTTAGGGTACGGGTTAGGATTAGGGGACGGGTGAGGGTCAGGCTTCGGGGAAGGGTTAGGGTTAGGGTTCGGGCTAGGGTTAGGGTTAGGGGACGGGGACGGTTTAGGGTCCAGGTGAGGGTACGGCAACGCTTTAGGGGGAGCGTGCGTGTGAGGGCGCGAGTTAGTGTTAGGGTATGGGTTAGGATTAGGGGACGGGTGAGGGTCACGCTTCGGGGAAGGGTTAGGTTAAGGGTTCGGGCTAGGGTTAGGGTTAGGGGACGGGGACGGTTTAGGGTCCAGGTGAGGGTACGGCAACGCTTTAGGGGGAGCGTGTGTGTGAGGGCGCGGGTTAGTGTTAGCGTACAGGTTAGGATTAGGGGACGGGTGAGGGTCAGGCTTCGGGGAAGGGTTAGGGTTAGGGTTCGGGCTAGGGTTAGGGTTAGGGGACGGGGACGGTTTAGGGTCCAGGTGAGGGTACGGCAACGCTTTAGGGGGAGCGTGCGTGTGAGGGCGCGGGTTACTGTTAGCGTACGGGTTAGGATTAGGGGACGGGTGAGGGTCAGGCTTCGGGGAAGGGTTAGGGTTAGGGTTCGGGCTAGGGTTAGGGTTAGGGGACGGGGACGGTTGAGGGTCCAGGTGAGGGTACGGCAACGCTTTAGGGGGAGCGTGCGTGTGAGGGCGCGCAATAGTGTTAGCGTACGGCTTAGGATTAAGGGACGGGTGAGGGTCAGGCTTCGGGGAAGTTTTAGGGTTAGGGTTCGGGCTAGTGTTAGGGTTAGGGGACGGGGACTGTTTAGGGTCCAGGTGAGGGTACGGCAACGCTTTAGGGGGAGCGTGCGTGCGAGGGCGCGGGTTAGTGTTAGCGTACGGGTTAGGATTAGGGGACGGGTGAGGGTCAGGCTTCGGGGAAGGGTTAGGGTTAGGGTTCGGGCTAGGGTTAGGGTTAGGGGACGGGGACGGTTTAGGGTCCAGGTGAGGGTACGGCAACGCTTTAGGGGGAGCGTACGTGTGAGGGCGCGGGTTAGTGTTAGCGTACGGGTGAGGATTACGGGACGGGTGAGGGTCAGGCTTCGGGGAAGGGTTAGGGTTAGGGTTCGGGCTAGGGTTAGGGTTAGGGGACGGGGACGGTTTAGGGTCCAGGTGAGGGTACGGCAACGCTTTAGGGGGAGCGTGCGTGTGAGGGCGCGGGTTAGTGTTAGCGTACAGGTTAGGATTAGGGGACGGGTGAGGGTCAGGCTTCGGGGAAGGTTTACGGTTAGGGTTCGGGCTAGGGTTAGGGTTAGGGGACGGGGACGGTTTAGGGTCCAGGTGAGGGTACGGCAACGCTTTAGGGGGAGCGTGCGTGTGAGGGCGCGGGTTAGTGTTAGCGTACGGGTTAGGATTAGGGGACGGGTGAGGGTCAGGCTTCGGGGAAGGGTTAGGGTTAGGGTTCGGGCTAGGGTTAGGGTTAAGGCACGAGGACGGTTTAGGGTCCAGGTGAGGGTACGGCAACGCTTTAGGGGGAGCGTGCGTGTGAGGGCGCGGTTTAGTGTTAGCGTACGGGTTAGGATTAGGGGACGGGTGAGGGTCAGGCTTCGGGAAAGGGTTAGAGTTAGGGTTCGGGCTAGGGTTAGGGTTAGGGGACGGGGACGGTTTAGGGTCCAGGTGAGGGTACGGCAACGCTTTAGGGGGAGCGTGCGTGTGAGGGCACGGGTTAGTGTTAGCGTACGGGTTAGGATTAGGGGACGGGTGAGGGTCAGGCTTCGGGGAAGGGTTAGGGTTAGGTTTCGGGCTAGGGTTAGGGTGAGGGGACGGGGACGGTTTAGGGTCCAGGTGAGGGTACGGCAACGCTTTAGGGGGAGCGTGCGTGTGAGGGCGCGGGTTAGTGTTAGCGTACGGGTTAGGATTAGGGGACGGGTGAGGGTCAGGCTTCGGGGAAGGGTTAGGGTTAGGGTTCGGGCTAGGGTTAGGGTTAGGGGACGGGGACGGTTTAGGGTCCAGGTGAGGGTACGGCAACGCTTTAGGGAGAGCGTGCGTGTGAGGGCGCGCGATAGTGTTAGCGTACGGCTTAGGATTAAGGGACGGGTGAGGGTCAGGCTTCGGGGAAGGGTTAGGGTTAGGGTTCGGGCTAGGGTTAGGGTTAGGGGACGGGGACGGTTTAGGGTCCAGGTGAGGGTACGGCAACGCTTTAGGGGGAGCGTGCGTGTGAGGGCGCGGGTTAGTGTTAGGGTATGGGTTAGGATTAGGGGACGTGTGAGGGTCAGGCTTCTGGGAAGGGTTAGGGTTAGGGTTCGGGCTAGGGTTAGGGTTAGGGGACGGGGACGGTTTAGGGTCCAGGTGAGGGTACGGCAACGCTTTAGGGGGAGCGTGCGTGTGAGGGCGCGGGTTAGTGTTAGCGTACGGGTTAGGTTTAGGGGACGGGTGAGGGTCAGGCTTCGGGGAAGGGTTAGTGTTAGGGTTCGGGCTAGGGTTAGGGTTAGGGGACGGGGACGGTTTAGGGTCCAGGTGAGGGTACGGCAACGCTTTAGGGGGAGCGTGCGTGTGAGGGCGCGGGGTAGTGTTAGCGTACGGTTTAGGATTAGGGGACGGGTGAGGGTCAGGCTTCGGGGAAGGGTTAGGGTTAGGGTTCGGGCTAGGGTTAGGGTTAGGGGACGGGGACGGTGTAGGGTCCAGGTGAGGCTACGGCAACGCTTTAGGGGGAGCGTGCGTGTGAGGGCGCGGGTTAGTGTTAGCGTACGTTTTAGGATTAGGGGACGGCTGAGGGTCAGGCTTCGGGTAAGGGTTAGGGTTAGGGTTCGGGCTAGGGTTAGGGTTAGGGGACGGGGACGGTTTAGGGTCCAGGTGAGGGTACGGCAACGCTTTAGGGGGAGCGTGCGTGTGAGGGCGCGGGTTAGTGTTAGCGTACGGGTTAGGATTAGGGGACGGGTGAGGGTCAGGCTTCGGGGAAGGGTTAGGGTTAGGGTTCGGGCTAGGGTTAGGGTTAGGGGACGGGGACGGTTTAGGGTCCAGGTGAGGGTACGGCAACGCTTTAGGGGGAGCGTGCGTGTGAGGGCGCGGGTTAGTGTTAGCGTACGGGTTAGGATTAGGGGATGGGTGAGGGTCAGGCTTCGGGGAAGGGTTATGGTTAGGGTTCGGGCTAGGGTTAGGGTTAGGGGACGGGGACGGTTTAGGGTCCAGGTGAGGGTACGGCAACGCTTTAGGGGGAGCGTGCGTGTGAGGGCGCGGGATAGTGTTAGCGTACGGGTTAGGATTAGGGGACGGGTGAGGGTCAGGCTTCGGGGAAGGGTTAGGGTTAGGGTTCGGGCTAGGGTTAGGGTTAGGGGACGG